>NC_069501.1:236404613-236687113 GCF_027579735.1 Bombina bombina | reverse complement strand
TATTTTTAACTCCTCCCGCCTGGCATGTTGCTCAGAGGAAGATGCTTCCATTATAAAGCCAGCAAAAGTTTGTATAGTCTTGGCTTGAAAAAGTGGAATTAAAGTATATAAAAAAAGAAAATCTTTAAAAAAAAAAAAAAAATTCTCTAATATTTCATTTATTTTCTTCCCTTTACCTGTCTCTTTGTAGTAGTTTTCCTAATTCCTTCAGATGGACTTACATCACTGTTTGTCATCCTCCCATCCATCTTCTTTTTTTTTTTATTAAATATTAATTATTTTTCATTCTAATAAATTTATTCCACCTGAATTCCAGTAATTGCCATCCAGCAGATCAGCCATATCCCACCAGTATTATAGTAATTGCCAGTAACATCAGTTGTGCTTAGCTCACATCCATATTGAGAGCATTCTGATATAGGGCCATATTTATCAAGCCCCGCTGCTCCATAACCTGTTCGTCTGCTCTGAGACGACGGACAGAAATCAACCCGATCGAATACGGTCGGGTTGATTGACACCCCCTGCTAGCGGCCGATTAGCCGCAAATCTGCAGGAGGCGGCATTGCACCAGCAGTTCACAAAAACTGCTGGTGCAATGATAAATGCTGACAGCGTATGCTGTCTGCATTTATCGATGTGCAGCGGACATGATCCGCTATATCGTATCATGTTGGTCCGCACCATAGTAAATATGCCCCATAAACTTAATTTATGACTCCAATGTCTGCCCATGATCATAAGTAGTTTTGAATATTTCCTAACTTATATATATATATATATATACACACATACACATAATGTAAACTTGTCTATGGTTATACTAGTTATGTATATATATATTAGTAAAGAATGGGGATGCACTCGTCAGGATTTCCAAAGTTACCTTCAATGTACATTAAAGGTAACTTTGGAAATCCTGGCGAGTGCATCCCCATTCTTTACACATATATTATATGTGTGTGATGCACCGAAATGGAAATTCTGGACCGAATCCGAAAATCCAGGATGCACTTAGCCGAAAACAGAATCCGAAAGTCTTTTTTTTTTTCCCCCAAATTATTTTAAAATATTTTTTTTGCATAATTAGACTATTTTATGAATTAATCTGAATTGAAACCCTGCAAGCCAATAAAATAAAATAACCACACTTTTATTGAAAGCAACACACTAAAACTGGACAAAAATATCTTAAAAACAATAAGATGCTACACAATTTTACCAAGAACAAAAAAAAGCGATAATGCCATTTTCAGTCAAAATGTTTCTGCGAACAAATTTCAGTGCATCCCTACTGTATTTTTCTGTAATTAGTTCTGTGTAACAGAATCAGATTTAACAGTATTTTTTTTTTTATCAATTATCCAAATAAAGTATAGTCCTAGAAAACTATTATTATATGAGAAACAGTAAGTCAAGAAATGAACTCAAACAGCAGCTCTAGGCTAGCATCAAATTTGAAATATGCTACACAATAATTTTACCGAAAATAACAGGCAAAAAAAACGAAATAGCCAAAAATGCCATTTTCGGCCGAAACGTTTCTGCGTCTGAAATGTTGGTGCATCCCTAATATGTGTGTGTGTGTCTGTGTGTCTGTGTGTATGTGTAATATATATATATATATATATATATATATATATATATATATATATATATATATATACACACTGTACATATACATTATAGAGGTTTGTACCTTTCTAAAAAAAAAATAATGTTAGCGGTCCAAGGGATTCAAAATTGTGAGTTTAGTGGTCCCTGCCTGAGGTCCAAAAGGTTGGCGACTCCTCATCTAAATGATTCCATCCCCTTTATTTCTATGGTGTTCATTTGACAGCTATAATCATTACCTGGCAACAACCACTAGCCTCGTTTAGTTGTGTGGATTATATCAGGGGACAGGCTCATAGATCCTTATTGTAGATATCTAAATATCTTGAGAAACTCTTTATAGGATTTCTATGCATTTTGTTTGTGTGCAAGGATTTTATCTTTGACGTTTTAGTTCAATATTGTTACTGTACTAAGTGATTTTAGACAAAGCAAGAGCACAGATACATTGTCAAAATTAGAAGATACATCTATAAGGAATCAATTTAGTTAAAAAGTATATTTGTTATATATTTTAACCCTACTCATTCCCTGCAAAAAAAAAAAATGGTCTGTAGTTGCAAAATAACTACTATCTTCTAATATTAAAGTAATCATTTTATTGTAAAGCCTAGGCATGGTGTCAGGGTTTTAACTAATGGTAAATTCTGAACTGTAAAATATTTGAAATGTTTATGAGATAATAGCTTCCATGCTGGAGGTTTACACAAGTTATATAGATATGTGACTTATTTCTATTTTTGTTTAATTATGCTACATAAAAGTAGTCTGTTGACAGAAACATACCATTTATGTAGTTATCCTATGTCTCAGGGAAAAAAAAAAAAAAGATTAAATTATTGATAAAATAATTCATTTTTTTATCTAAATAAATAGAGCAAAAGTCTAAAATGACTTCAAAATAGAGGGTGAAACATTTAGTTGTGAAATGTGTTAAAGTGACATAATTGCTACATACAAAATACATTTCAAATACAGTTAAGAAATATTGCAAAAATGTCACTGCAAAAAGATACCATTGCTAAAGTGATAACAAATACCTAACTACCTATAATAATTGCACACGCATCCTATGGGTACCAGTGAAATCAAAAGAAACCTATGCAACAATTATATTTAATAGCACTTAGAACACTGCTGGAAACATCAAATCCTTACCATAAATACATAGACTACAAAAATTAGATTAGCTCACATGCAACGCAGACATATTTCCAAAGAACTAAGCATACATTTCTAAACTAGATACAACAAGGAAACCTATATGTTTTCTGCCTTTGACACAACTTGTTGAGTATTGTATAAGCTAACGAGACTGATCATTTTGTATAAATATATACGATCAGCTGTGGTATATATGTATACAAAAATATACACAGCTGAGGCCAGCATGAGTGACAATTATTGTTGTGAGAGAAGTTAGCTGTCAGGAGGTGTGTTTATCTGCCTTCACTTGTTCACGAAGCTACACACTCGTGTTAAACTATATTTATGCAGCCCACGAGTACTTCCTCGTTATGAACTTTCTCACCTTGGCTCCTGTTACTCTCCCCAGCAGCAAGCAGATCCCGGAGTTCAGAGGCGGAAATCCTAACCCTTTCCAACGTCGCCGCCATCTTACCAGCAACCGCCAGATATCAAAACAGTAAGTGAAGCGCACGACTACGGAACCTCGATCGGATCATTTCGAGAAAACTAGCACAGTAGGCACCAGGGCGCCTCCATCTTGCTGTACGGAAGAAAAAAAAACGACTCGCACTTGACAGGCGCAAGAGGCTAAATAACTGGAGCGCTAAGCCTACTGTACTGTTGTGATTCAAATTGCTGGTGACAGCAGGTTGCAGTTCCCCGGAAAGTAAGTATAATTGCTAAATGCAGTGTTGAAGTGCAATATGAGATCTACACTATTGTTTAGCTTTTCTTATAAACCGTAAGGGATCATCTGAGGTGTAATAAATAAGCACGTTCAGGGTACATACAGGGTGAATATTCCAAACTTATGGAACGCAAGGGACACAGTGGCAAGTTTCCTTGTACCATTGTAGAGTAATCCGTACTAACTTCTAAGCATTATGTTTTACACCTGTTGCAGCAGGGTGGGAAATGAAGATGAAACCTCTACACTTAGTCTAAAGTCCTCTAATTGTTATGTCTTAAAGGGACATTACAGGGAATTTACTTGCACATCTACTTTTAACTTCTGGAATCGTTTGCGGGCTGAAAGAAAATGGTTAGCGTTCTAAATTATTTTCTCGGCCATATCGCATTATTTTACTTCGAAAATTGGTATTTCCCCAGCCAGCCAGCTCTGCTCACCTACATGGATACATTGTATCAAACACTCAGCCTACAGTTTTTTTTTATATATTTGTAACTGTTTACTGTACACAGGCACTTAATTAAAGCAGCCCTGTCAGTACTAAAAGTTCAACCTGCTGAGAAAATAATGATCACACAACACAGCCTTTAAAGGGTCAACTAGCACCACACAGTCTTAAAGGGACAGATCACACTAATGTTCACACAGTGAAACCTTAAAGGGCAGCTTGGCACCTGCTCACACAGTCTTAAAGGGGCAAGCACACACAAATGTTAGTGGGTAAACTCACACCACATATAGTCTTAAAGGGAGCAATAACGGTTTGCATCCGCATGCAACGCACGCAGCCTTAAAGGGATAGTCTGTCTTAAAGGGACAGGGGCACCTGCACACTCACAGCCTTTAATAGAACAACTTGCACCACACATACAGCATTAAAGACCAAGTCTAAGTTGAAACAGCTTGGCAAGACACGGGCAGTGTGGAGCAAGAGGCTCACGATATCCGAGAGCAATCCCGCTATACGGGCGGTGTGGAACAAGAGGCTAAAAACATCTGAAAGCAGTCCCGTTATACGGGCGGTGTGGAGTAAAACGCTCACCACATCTGAGAGCAGTCCCGCTATTGGGGAACTGACCACCATCGAAGACTGGGATCCACCAGCACAAGCGGATAAACAGGGGGCTGAGAGACACAGCACTTAACCGGCCATCTGAACGACATAGGCAAAGATCAACAACAGTGCACTGTTCAACGGAAGGAGCCCATACAAGCAGCTACAAACCGTATGTAACCAACTGGAAACTTAGTGTCTAAATTGTACATTATAGAAGATGCTTAGTAAAGAAACATTATTGCACAAATAGTGCAAACAGCAAGGTGAATTATTATAACAATAGTGATACATTGAAAATAGCAGTTTAACCACCTGTGTGCTTTTTCTAAGGAAAAGAGACTCAACATATGGGAAGCAATTAACCCCTGTTAACCCCTGTTTGCCTGAATCCAGACACATAGGAAAACGGACATTTCTGTGCCATCTAGGATTGAACATATTTTGCTTAGATAAGTGTAACAATGTACAGGAAGATCTAATCAAATGTCTAATTGTTTATTGCCATTGTGTTATAAAGTATAAGACTCCATCAAACTTCACATTATTAAGAATATTACTGAATTTTAGGCTTTAAAATAGCCGTAAAACCGGTGTTTAGCATTTTATATATATATATATATATATATATATATATATATATATATATATATATATATATATATATATATATATACACATATATATATATATATATATATATATATATATATATATATATATATACATATCTGCCAAAAGGGCATCTACCATTTGTGTATTGAAGAGGAAACATTTCTGCATGGTTTTAAATATAGAATTTCTACAGCATTGTCAAATAATCATAAATACACTGCTTCTAAAAAAATAGTTTTTATGGACCCCTAGCCCCAAAAAAAACTACTACCACTGACACACACTGTAAGTGCCAAGTCTGTCTCACACTGCGCATAGTGGTTTAGTGCACACTAAGAAATCCTCTCAAATGCTAATACTTTACTTCTTGAAATAACATTTCCCATGCTCAATTAGCACTCTGCTGTAGTACCCACTGCACTGGTGGTTGCCCAAATTTAAAAAAAAAAAAAAAATTTTTTTTTTTTTTTTAGTTCTTGCCTCATTGGGCCCCTGACAGGAGTCACCCCTGTCACCCCCTGATGGCGGCCCTGTATACTACTATTTATCACTAAGAGTCAGAACAGCATTTATTTGCGCCACCTTATAAAATTACAAGGCTGCTTTAAGTGCCTGTGTACAGTAAACTGTTACAAATGTATAAAAACCTGCAGAAATAAAATAAAAAGCTGTAGGCTGAGGGTTTGATACAATGTATCCATGTAGGTGAGCAGAGCTGGCTGGCTGGGGAAAGTCTATGGGGAAAACGGGGACTTTATACCCCAAAATATGGCTCCCCTTTTTGTTACTGGAGACACAAACAGTGCAGTATTGTTGGTAGCCCTCATATGAATCCCCATACCAATTTTCAAAGTAATATAATGCTACATGGCCGAGAAAATAATTTAGAACGCTAAACTCCGATTTTACCAGAAAATAAGTACTATATTCCTGTAAGCATTGCATTGTAAAAAGTCTGCAAGCTATATAAAGGTTTGACAAACAAATGTTAATGTAACTACTAAATTGCTCAATCAACCTTGACAGTGTTTTGAATCCTGCGGGATCCACAAGCAAGTCAGAATTTAAAGGGACATGAAACCCGTTTTTAATTTTTTAGAGAATACAAATTTACCCCTTAAGGACAAGGCTATTTTTCAATTTCTTTCCTGGACCAGGGCTATTTTTACATTTCTGTGGTGTTTGTGTTTAGCTGTAATTTTCCTCTTACTCATTTACTGTACCCACACATATTGTACACTGTTTTTCTTCTCATTAAATGGACTTTTTAAAGATACCATTATTTTCATCATATCTTCTAATTTACTATAAAAATGGGGGAAATAAACATTTTTTCTAACTTTGACCCCAAAATCTGTTACACATCTACAACCACCAAAAAACAACCATGCTAAATAGTTTCTAAATTTTGTCCTTTGTTTAGAAATACTCAATATTTACTTGTTCTTGGCTTTTTTTGCCAAGTTATAGGGCAATAAATACAAGTAGAACTTTTCTATTTTCAAACCATTTAAACAAAAAATAGCTATAGTTACATTGGAACACTGATATCTGTCAGGAATCCTTAAATAACCCTTTACATGTATATTTTTTTTTTTTAGTAGACAACCCAAAGTATTGATCTAAGCCCATTTTGGTATATTTCATGCCACCATTTTACCTTCAAATGCAATCAAATAAAAAAAAAAATTGTTCACTTTTTCACAAACTTTAGGTTTCTCACTGAAATTATTTACAAACAGCTTGTGCAATTATGGCACACATGGTTGTAAATGCTTCTCTGGGATCCCCTTTGTTCAGAAATAGCAGAAATATATGGATTTGGCATTGCTTTTTGGTAATTAGAAGGCTGCTAAATGACGCTGCTCACCACACGTGTATTATGTCCAGCAGTGAAGGGGTTAATTAGGAAGCTTGTAGGGTTAATTTTAGCTGTAGTGTAGTAGACAACCCAAAGTATTGATCTAGGCCCATTTTGGTATATTTCATGCCACCATTTTACCGCCAAATGCGATCAAATAAAACAAATCGTTCATTTTTTCAGAATTTTAGGTTTCTCACTGAAATTATTTATAAACAGTTAGTGCAATCATGGCACAAATGGTTGTAAATGCTTCTCTGGGATCCCCTTTCTTCAGAAATAGCAGACATATATGGCTTTGACATTGCTTTCTGGTAATTAGAAAGCCGCTAAATGCTGCTATGCACCACACTTGTATTATGCCCAGCAGTTTAGGGGTTAATTAGGTAGCTTGTAGAGTTAATTTTAACTTTAGTGTAGAGATCAGCCTCCCACCTGACACATCCCACCCCCTCTCAATCAGCTCTCTTCCCTTCCCCATCCCATAATTGGCAGAAAGTCTGCCAGTACTAAAATAAAAGCTTTTTTTTTATTTATTTTTTTATATAGTTTCTGCAGTGTAGGTTCACCCTAACCCCCCAACCTCTATGATCCCCCCCCCCCAAACAGCTCTCCTAACCCCCCCTCTTCCTTTTTGTGGCCATCTTAGGTACTGGATTCTTAACAAAATTGCTTATTATTTTTTATTTTTTTACCCCATGTTTCCGTAGTGTAGCTGCCCGCTCAATATCCTACCCCCCCTCCCAGAACGATTTTCAATCAATTATTTACCCACTCCCGCTCCCTTAGGCAGTATTTGGGACTGCCAGACTGGTGATCGGTCGCATGCACGCGCCCCCCTCCTCTCGCGTGCGCGCTCCCGCCCCCTTCCCGGAACTAGTCCAGTGATGGGCCGCCCACCCGCCTCCCTGTAGCTGCTCCCACCCACCAACGATCAGCTTCTCTTGGATCCCGGAGTGGCCCTCTCTGCATCAACAACTCTGCATATCTATTTCTGCATTCTGGGGCATGCAGAAATAGCGCAATCTCTCTCTTTTGAGCGAGATTGCGGCAGAGAGAAGCCCAGGACTGCAGCAAGGTACAGGGTACGTCACTGGTCCTTAAGGGCATAACGGCCAGCGTCGTACAGGGTACGATGCTGGCCGTTAAGGGGTTAAACAACTTTCCAATGTACTTCTATTATCTCATTTGCTTAATTCTCTTGGTATCCTTTTGTTGAAGAAAAGGGCAATGCATTACTGGGAGCTAGCTGATCGCATTGGGTGAGTCACAACATGAGTCTTATGTGTGCAGCTACCAATCAGCAGCTCCTGAGTCTACCTAGGTATCCCTAGTAACAAAGGATATCAAGAGAACAAAACAAATTTAATAATAGAAGTGCTGCGGAATCTGTTGGCACTTTATAAATAAAGAATAATAATAGAAGAAAATTGGAAAGTCGTTAAAAGAGATGGTAAACACCAAAAATTGTATTGTTTAAAAAGATAGATAATCCCTTTTTTTTTTTTTTTTTTTTTACCATTCCTCAGTTTTGCATAACCAAAGCTGTTATAGAAATATACTTTCTTTCATATAGGTGGCGAGACTCCACGATTTGTTACACATGGGATATACATTCCTACTAGGAGGAGGCAAAGTTTCCCAAACATCAAAGCCTATAAATACAACACCCACCTCACTCATATCTCAGTTTAAACTTTGCGTCTTTTGGAGGTGGTTAAAGTATGATGTGCTTCAATTATAGGTGCTTCAGTGTATATTGAAGTCCATGTTTTCCTCAGAATGCTGTTTTTTCCAAAAGGAAGTAAGAAGAGTATTGCCTAAGATTATCATATTTCTACCTTTGTATATACCTTAAAGGGACAGTTTACTCAAAGTTCTCCCCTTTAATTTGTTCCCAATGACCCACTTTACCTGCTGGAGTGTATTAAATTGTTTACAAGTATTTCCATTACCCTTATATTGGCATTTTAAAAAGTTTATTTAGCCTGTGGTATCCCCACCTATTCTAAAAGTTTTGGCCTCAAGGCCAAGCTTTGTTAACACAGCCAGTAGAAGACATTACACTCCCAGGACCCGATCCGATATGCAGCGTCGCCTGCAAAAGCCGGGTTTGGTATCCTATATACGGGCGTAAGCTACAAGTTACGCTCGTATATTTCTGCCTTCGCCCGTAGTTTTTTGGGCCATAGGCAGGTATACCAAACCCGCGCAGTTTGGTATGCACTATACAGCGTAAGGACTTACGTGGTGAAAATGGAGAAATCTTACTCCATTTTCACCTCGCCACAAAATGCAGCCGTAGTAAGCCTTACGCTGTCTATTGGAGCCCCGTAACTCCCTAAACTACCTGCTAAATAAAACCTAACGCATGCGCAATGTCTATCTACCTTTCAACTGCGATCTGCTAAATAAAACCTAACACTTAACGCATGCGCAATGTCTACCTGTCAACCGCGATCCCCCGCCGCAATCCCTAATAAAGTGTTTAACCCCTAAACCGCCGCTCCCGGACCCCGCCGCCACCTACATTAAAAGTATAACCCCCTAATGTGATCCCCCTACACCGTCGCCAGCTACATTACATGCCCCTTACACCGCCGCCATCTACCTTGCCTACCCCCTAAAGTGAGCCCCTACCCCGCCGCCATCTACCTTACCAACCCCTAAAGTGAGCTCCTACCCCGCCGCCATCTATTTTAAAAATATTAACCCTAATTTAATCCCCCTACACCGCCGCCACCTATATTACACATTAACCCCAATCTAATCCCCCTACACCGCCGCCAGCTATATTAACTATATTAACCCTAACTATATTAGGGTTAATATAGTTAATATCATTATTATATTATATATATATATATATATATATTAATAGGCTTACCAGAAGTCCCACTTTTACTGGGATTGTCCCAGTTTGGAGGCGCTGTCCCAGTGTCCCACCCAGTTGTTCATTCTGTCCCAGTAGGGTTGCCACCTCCAGGTTTCAAATCATGTGTCCGGGTTCAGCCCACCTGAAACCCAGACACATTATTCAAAATGACTGGACTGTGGCTCTCCAGCATAGTTGGATGCTGATACTTTGTTACATACAGCCCTGCTTAGCTCAACATTCGTGTCCTTCAAAGTTTACATTTAGTAATACAGGCTGAGTGAGCAGCATAGGGTTTTTTTTATTTTGTAGTACTACTTGGTTTATGTTTCTAAGAATTTAACACCCACCCCCGACCCCTGGTGACATTGCCGGTAGGTGAATCATGTGGGTATGACCAGGAAGTGCAGACAGGCAGGACTTTTGGTGTGAATCTTGCTTTACTTTATGCAGGATAGCATTTTGGCTATAATCTTCCTGCATTATGGTATAGAGTAGCCTCTTAAACAGCTTTAGCAGGTACGTGTTTCTTTTTTACTTTCATTCAATGTTGTATTTATGCCTTATCGGTATTTGGCTCTGTTCCTTAATTAGACACATAAAACACATATTACACTGCAGATATTAAATTGTGAAATTGATAATTATGAAAGTGATAATTATGCTTGATGTTTGGCATTATTTAGAATCTGAGATTTAGATTAATGATTTATTTGCCATGACAACGTAATGGTGTCTTTTTCACTAGGGGGTGGTGTTATGGTCTATTTAAACTGTGTGATTCACTTGTTTGACTGAGGAAGGGTTGAGTATCCACGAAACATTACACACATAAAAGCTACTACTTTAAAAGGACCGGTAATTGCCACGCCCTCTTGACCACGCTCCTGACCACCCCCACTGGCACCGCACCAGGTGGTCCCAGTTTCACCTCTAAAAATTATGGTAAGCCTATATATTAAGTAGGGTTGCACCGATACCATTTTTTTAAGACAGAGTACAAGTACTGATACTTTTTTTTCAAATACTCACCGATACCAATTACCGATACTTTTTTAATGTCATATGACAGTTTACCAAGCACAATACAGACTAATGATTTAAGATAGCTTCCTTATAATTATGAACTGTAACTCAAAATACATTTTTAAATAATAAAACAGTTTTATTTGATTGTTGTCACAAAGTTCACAGAACATGTTTATAAATAACATTATTACAATAAAATATATTAATAATAACAAAAATAAATAACAGCTGCAGCAGTTGGGGCTGTAAAGCTACAATTTAAAGGGGTGATTACTGGATGCAATTGGGTTGTAGGGTGCCTATATAACATCAATCTGATATTTGTATTTAATACAAAGTAATATAATTTAGTTCTGAAAAAAACATTGGGGAAGGAGTATCCCAGTAATCCCCTTTGAGAAAAATGGGGCATTGCATTCTACTGACTCAACAGAAAATAGAGCTGGTCTTCATATTTTTTCCAGGGCTGCTTTTTATTCACAGTCCAGCCCTAATTAAGGATGTTCCTCAGAGTACAGTATGTTTTGAGCACAATTGTGCAAGATGAGAACTAGCAGTATAACAGGCAATCTAGCAATTAGAATATTTTTTCAAAAGTTAGTGGCAAGTTCTTATTAAGGAACAGAATCATCTCTGTATGTTCAGCTATAAGCCTGTTTCTTTTATCTGTAAGGACGTTTGACGCTAAGCGGAATAGTGTTTCACTTTTCACACTACTGCATGGGGCAGAAAGTTCTTTTTGGGTCATTTTAGACAGAGCTGGAAATCTCAGTTTATTAATTGCCCAGTATTTCAGGGGTTTGTCTGAATGAGGTACAGTGATCTCTCTCAGGTAGGCTTCCAGCTGTATAGTAGCAGCTTTTGGAGGACTGTTCTCAAACGTACAATAATACAAATAACAGCAATTTGTATTGGCAGAACAGAAGTGAACAATTTTTAGTTTAGTCTTCACGCCAGCTTAAAATGAAATGGGAACATGCAGTTTGAAAATAGCCACAAGATGGTGTATAGGTAGGAAGTGGAGGTATCGGTGCATTTGTATGAGTACAAGTACTCATGCAAATACTTGGTATCGGTACCGATACCGATACTAGTATTGGTATCGGTGCAACCCTAATATAAAGTATAATAACCCTATCTAACTCTAACATCCCTAACTAAATTCTTATTAAAATAACTCTAATTAATATTATTAATTAAAATATTCCTATTTAAATCTAAATACTTACCTATAAAATAAACCCTAAGATAGCTACAATGTAATTAATAATTACATTGTAGCTATTTTAGGGTTTATATTTATTTTACAGGTAACTTGGTATTTATTTTAACTAGGTAAAATAGCTATTAAATAGTTAATAACTATTTAATAGCTACCTAGTTAAAATAATTACCAGTTTACCTGTAAAATAAATCCTAACCTAAGTTACAAATACACCTACACTATCAATACATTAAATAAACTACAAATATCTAAACTAAAATACAATAAAATAAACTTCAATCTGATTGGTTGATTCAATCAGCCAATCAGATTTTTCTACCTCAATTCCGATTGGCTGATGGAATCCTATCAGCCAATCGGAATTCGACGGACGCCATCTTGGATGACGTCATTTAAAGGTACCTCATTCCTCGTTCAGTCGTCATGCCGGATGGATGCTCCGCGGCGGAGGAGCGAAGAAAGAAGATTGAAGATTCCGCTTTGCTTGAAGACGTCGCCGGATGGAAGAAGACTTCTCTGCCGCTTGCTTGAAGACATCGCCCGGATGGAAGAAGACTTCTCTGCCGCTTGATTGAAGACATCACCCGGATGGAAGAAGACTTCTCTGCCGCTTGATTGAAGACATTATTTAATGATAGTGTAGTGTTAGGTTTAATTGTAACTTAGGTTAGGATTTATTTTACAGGTAAATTTGTATTTAATTTAACTAGGAAGTTATTAAATAGTTAATAACAATTTAATAACTATTGTACCTAGTTAAAATAAATACAAAGTTGCCTGTAAAATAAATATAAATCCTAAAATAGCTACACTGTAACTATTAGTTATATTGTAGCTATATTAGGGTTTATTTTACAGGTAAGTATTTGTTTAGTTTTAAATAGGATTCATTTATTTAATTATAGTAAATTTTATTTTGTTTTATTTAAATTATATTTAAGTTAGGGGGGTGTTAGGGTTAGGGTTAGACTTGGGTTTAGGGGTTAATACATTTATTATAGTGGCGGCGATGTCCGGTCGGCAGATTAGGGGTTAATAAATATTATGTAGGTGTCGGCGATGTTGGGGGCAACAGATTAGGGGTTCATAGGGATAATGTAGGTGGCGGCGGTGTCCGGAGCGGCAGATTAGGGGTTAATAGTATAATGTAGGTGTCAGCGATAGCGGGGGCGGCAGATTAGGGGTTAATAAGTGTTGGATTAGGGGTGTTTAGACTCAGGGTTCATGTTAGGGTGTTAGGTGTAGACTTAGTGTTTTCCCATAGGAAACAATGGGGCTGCTTTTTTGCAGGTGTTAGGTTTTTTTTTCAGCCGAAACTGCCCCATTGTTTCCTATGGGGGAATGCTGAATTTACCGAGCTAATTCGGATTTATTCTGTAGATTCGGCAGCTAATTCGGATTGATTTGGTATATTCGGAAGTATTTTAATTCGGAAATTCGAATCGATCCAAATTTTCTGAATCAATCCGAAATTAATCGCACATGTCTAATACTAACATATCTTCTCATGATGATGTATCCTCTGATACTGAGGCTCCCTCATCTGATACTGAACCAGATAAATCTTCTTTTTGTTTAAAATTGAGCATATTCTTTCTCTTTTAAAATAAGTTTTAGTCACTTTAGGAATTGAAGAAGCTAAACCTTCTGAGGATATTCCTTGTAACAAGTTAAATTCCTTTTTTAAGTCTAACATTGTTATTCCAGAGATTTTTCCTGTTCCTAAAGGCGTCTCTAATATTATATCTAAGGAATGGTTTAAACGTGGTACTTCTTTTAACCGTTCGTCTAGGTTGTATCCTTTACCTGTTGCCAATTTGGAGCTATGGGAAACTAGCCCTAAAGTAGATGGGGCTATTTCTTCTCTAGCTAAACATACTACTATTCCCTTAGAGGATAGTACTTCTTTCAAAGTTCTTTTAGATAGAAAGCTTTGAATCTTTTTTGAGAAGATCTTATTTACGTACTGGCTATGTCCTTAGGCCAGCTATATCTATTGCTTATGTAGCCGCTGCCTCTACTTTTTGGCTCTCTAATCTTGCTCAGCAATTTTCTTTAGACCCTGAAAGTTGTAATGTTCTACATTTCCTACAAGAGGCAAATCTCTTTATTTGCGATGCAGTATTTGACATTATTAAGATCAATATTAAAACTATGTCATTAGCTGTTCTTTCAAGAAGAGCTTTATGGCTTAAATCTTGGAATGCTGATATGGTTTCTAAGATGAGATTACTATCTTTCTTTTCAGGGTAAGAATCTATTTGGTTCACAATTAGATTAAATTATTTCTTCCATTACTGGAGGCAAGTCAGTTTTTCTTCCTCAAGACTATAGATCTAAAGGGAAATTCAAGGCTCCAAATAGTTTTCGTTCTTTTCGCAACAAAGATCAAAAGCCTCCCCCCCCCATCCTAAAGCCCCGGCTTTACCTGGAGACTTTCTTCTAATTGGAATAAAGCTAAACAATTCAAGAAACCTAATCCTGTCCAGAAAACAGCATGAAGGTGCGGCCCCCAACCCAGTTCTTCTGGATTCAGAATATAATCTTGCAGGGATATCTAATTGGTTTCAAAATCAAACCCCCCAAGGAGACCTTTTTATCTAACTCATGTTCCAAAACATCCAATAAAAGCTCAGGCTTTTCTAACGTGTCTGAAATCTAGAACTTATGGGAGTGATTGTTCCAGTTCCCGTACAGGAACAAGGAAAGGGTTTTTACTCAAATCTATTCATTGTACCAAAGAAGGAGAATCCCTTCAGACCAATATTGGATCTGAAAACGCTAAACAGATTTGTGAGAATTCCAACTTTCAAGATGGAAACTATTCTGCATTTTGTTCAGCAAGGTCATTATATGTCCACAATAGACTTACAGGATCCTTGTCTTCACATCCCTATTCACCCAGATCAGTTTCTGAGATTCTCTTTTCTAGAAAAGCATTTTTCAGTTCATTAGCAACAGCACCAAGGATATTTGCAAACGTTCTCAGTGCCCTTCTATCTGTAATCAGAGAACAGGTTATTGCGGTGTTTCCTTATTTGGACGATATCTTGGTTCTAGCTCAATCTTTTCATTTTGCAGAATCTCAAACGAATCAACTATTGTTGTTTCTTCAAAATCATGGTTGAAGGATAAATTTTCTAAAGAGTTTCTTGATTCCTCAGACAAAGGTCACTTATTTGGGTTCCAAATAGACTCGGTGTCATGACACTTTCTCTAACAGAAAAGAGATGAATAAAGTTAGTTTCAGCTTGTCTGAACCTTCAGTCCCTGTCATACCCTTCAGTGGCTATGTGTATGGAGGTTTTAGGCCTTATGATTGCAGCATCGGACGCAATCCCCTTTGCTCGTTTTCATATGAGGCCTCTTCAACTTTGCATGCTGCGCCAATGGTAAAAGAATTATACTCGAATATCACAACTGATATTCTTAGATCACAACACTCGTTTTTCTCTGACATGGTGGTTACACCACCTATATCTTCATGGGGCTTCCTTTGTTCGTCCTACCTGGTCTGTGATTACAACAGATGCATGTCTTGCAGGTTGGGAAGTAGTATGGGGGTCCCTGACTGCACAAGGAGTCTGGAATGTTCAGGAAACAACTTCATGCTCTTTACAAAGCCTTTCAAGCTTGGCCTCTTTTAAAGAACGAACCTTATCTTCGTTTTCAGACAGACAATATAACAACAGTGGCATATGTCAATCATCAAGTGGGAACTCAAAGATACCTAGCCATGAAAGAAGTCTCTCAGATACTTTCTTGGGCAGAGACCAATTCCTGTCTCATCACTGCTATTCACATCCCAGGTGTGGACAACTGGGAGGCAGATTATCTCAGCCGTCAGTCACTACACCCGGGAGAATGGTCTCTTCACCAGAATGTATTCTTACAAATTGTTCAAATCTGGGGTCTTCATCAAATAGATCTCATGGCCTCTTGTTTGAACTAGAAACTTCCCAGATACCTTGCAAGGTCACGGGATGCTCAGGCAGAAATGACGGATGCTCTAGCAGTTCCTTGGTCCTTTCAATATGCTTATATATTTCCTCCACTAGTTCTGCTGTCCAGATTTCAAAAATCAAAATGGAACAATCATCTGTAATTCTGATAGCCCCTGCGTGGCCTCTCAGGATTTGGTATGCAGATCTAGTTTGGATGTCCAGCTACCCACCATGGCATCTTCCTCTAAGAACAGACCTTTTGTCTCAAGGTCCATTCTTTCATCCAGACATAAAATCTCTGAACTTAATGACGTGGAGATTGAACGTCTGGTTCTCAGTCAGAGGTTTTTCATGCTCTGTAATTAATACTATGGGGCTTATTTATCAAGCTCCATAAGGAGCTTGTGGGCCCGTGTTTCTGGCGAGTCCTCAGGCTCGCCAGAAACAGCTGTTATGAAGCAGCAGTCACAAAGACTGCTGCTCCATAACCCTGTCTGCCTGCTCTGAGCAGGCGGACAGGAATCGCTAGAATTCAACCCGATCGAGTATGATCGGGTTGATTGACACCCCTTGCTGGCAGCCCATTGGCCGCGAGTCTTGCAGACCTGATCCGCACTGTCAGATCAGGTCCGCAAGACCTTTAGTAAATAGGCCTCTATGATTCAAACAAGAAAACCTGTATCCAGGAAAATATATTATAAGGTTTGGAAAACTTATATTTCCTGGTGTTCCAATCATAATTTTTCTTGGCATTCATTTAGAATTCCTAGAATTCTTCAGTTTCTTCAAGATGGTTTAGATTAAAATGTATCTGCCAGTACATTGAAAGGACAAATATCTGCACTTTCTGTAATGTTTCACCGAAAGATTGCTCATCTTGCAGATATTCACTGTTTTGTTCAGGCTTTGTCCAGAATAAAGCATGTTAAGTCTTTCTCCTCCATGGAGTCTCAATTGAGTTTTGCAGACTTTACAACTGATATTCTTAGATCACAACACTCGTTTTTCTCTGACATGGTGGCTACACCACCAATTTCTTCATGGGGCTTCCTTTGTTCGTCCTACCTGGTCTGTGATTACAACAGATGCAAGTCTTGCAGGTTGGGAAGCAGACTTTTCAGGCTCCTCCTTTTGAGCCTATGCATTCTTTAGATATTAAACTACTTTCTTGGAAAGTGTTGTTTCTTTTGGCTATCTCTTCTGCTAGAAGAGTTTGTCTGCTTGTCTTGTGAGTCTCCTTATCTGATTTTTCATTAAGATAAAGCAGTTTTGAAGACTACTCTAACATTTTTGCCAAAGGTTAATTATAACAACATTAACAGGGAAATTGATTGTTCCTTCTTTATGTCCTAATCCTAAGAATGATGCTGAAAAGACTTTTTACATTCTTTGGATGTTGTCAGAGCTTTGAAATATTATGTTGATGCCACGAAAGATTTCAGAAAGACTTCCAGTTTATTGTTTTTTCTGGTTCACAAAAGAGTCAGAAAGCTTCTGCTATTTCCGTGGCCTCTTGGTTAAAACTTCTGATTCACAAAGCTTATTTCGAAGCGGGTCAGTCTCCGCCTCAAAGAATTACAGCTCATTCTACAAGATCAGTTCCCACATCTTGGGCTTTCAAGAATGAGGCTTCAGTTGTTCAAATCTGCAAAGCAGCCACTTGGGCCCCTATTTAACAAAAGGTCTGTCGGACCCGATCAGACAGTGCGGATCAGGTCCGACAGACCTTGCTGAATGCGGAGAGCAATACGCTCTCTGTATTCAACATTGCACCAGCAACTCTTGTGAGCTGCTGGTGCAACGCCGCCACCTACAGATTTGCGGCTAATTGGGTGTCAATCAACCCGATCGTACTCGATCGGGTTGAATTGCGGCAATGTCTGTCCGCCTGCTCAGAGCAGGCGAACAGGTTATGGAGCAGCGATCTTTAGACCGCTGCTTCATAACTGGTGTTTCTGGCGAGTCTGCTGGCTCGCCAGAAACCTGGGCCCTCCAAGCTCCATCCGAAGCTTGATAAATGGGCTCCTTGGTCTTCTTTGCATACTTTTACCAAATTTTACCATTTTGTTGTTTTTGCCTCTTCAGAAGCAGCTTGTGGTAGAAAGGTTCTTCAGGCAGTAGTCACCCTTTGATTTTATTGCCTATAATTTCTTTGAGTTTTTTTAGTTATTAAGCTATTTATATTTTATCCCTCCCTTTTTTATTTTGTTACTCGTGGACTTCCACATCTTGGGTATTCTATCCCATGTGTAACAAATTGTGGACTCTTGCCACCTATATGAAAGAACTTACCTGATAAATTAATTTCTTTCATGGTGGAGAGAGTTCACTAGGTCCTCTCTCTATTAAGCACATCTTTTTTCTGTTCCTTTTTTTTTTTTTATGGCTTTTTCTTACTCCTTTTTTTACACCTCACTTCCTGGCTATAAGTTAAACTGAGATATGAGTGAGGTAGGTGGGGTATTTATAGGCTTTGAGGTTTGGGAAACTTTGCCTCCTCCAGGTAGGAATGTATATCCCATGGGTAACAAATCATGGACTCTTGCCACCATGAAAGAAATGAATTTATCAGGCAAGTTCTTACATAAATTATGTTTTTACCTTTGTAATTACCTTGTATCAAAGCTTCTGCAGACTGCCTCCTTATCTCAGATCTTTTGACAGACTTGCATTTCAGGCAATTAGTGCTTACTCTTTTTATTTTTTTATTTTTTTTTTTTAAATCTTTTATTAATTTTTTCCACATACAAAATAAGAAAAAAGAGAAGAAAAAAAAAAGAGATATGGAAATTGCACACAATCTTGTTGGAGACGCAGCTCCTATAACATCAATAATAACAAAAATACATAATGGATTTTTCCATCCTGGGTCGAAGCAAAAAAAAAACTGCTTACTCTTAAATAACTCCACGTGCATGAGTACAATGTTATTTCTATTAAACACATGAACGTACGCCCTTTAGCTGTGAAAAACTGTCAAATGCATTCAGATAAGAGGCAGCCTTCAAGGGCTTACAAATTAGCATATGAGCCTCCCTAGGTTTAGCTTCCAACTAAGCATACCAAGAGAACAAAGCAAATTTTATGATAAAAGTAAATTAGAAAGTTGTTTAAAATTGCATGCCCTATTTGAATCATGCAGATTTAATTTGGGCTATACTATCCCTTTTTAAATTCAGATGTTTTTTCTGAATCATGAAAGAAAAAAATTGGGTTTATGTCCCTTTTTAACTTGATTTAAAGCCTATATATTAAATGGATACTAAACCCACATTATTTCTTTCATGATTCACATAGAGCAATTTTAAGCAACTTCCTAATTTACTCCTATTATAAATTTTTCTTCGTTCACTTGATATCTTCATTTGAAAATCAAGAATGTAAGTTTAGGAGCCAGACGATTTTTGGTTCAGAACCTGGGTTGCACCAATCAGCAAGCGCTATCCAGTGTGCTGAATCAAAAATGGACTGGCTTTCTATCTTAGATTCCTGCTTTTTCAAATAAAGATAGCAAGAAAAATTGATAATAGGAGTAAATTAGAAAGTTGCTTAAAATTGCTTGATCTATCTGGATCATGAAAGAAAAAAATTGGGTTTAGTGTCTCTTTAATGAAACACTAAAGTACAAAGTAAACTTTAATAACTCCGATAAAGCATGGAGTTTTAACCCCTTAATGACCACAATGTACCCTGTATGTCACTGGTTGTTAAGGGTTTTTTCAGGACATAATAGCACAAGTCTAGCAAGAACACTCTATCAATGCACTCCCTCCAGCAGGCTTTGTGGAATAGAGCAGTCTCAAAGCTGGTGGCAAGACCGCGCTATAAAACAATCAAGTCCCAAAAAAAGGCCAGCGACATACAAGGTACGTCGCTGGTCCTTAAGGGGTTAAGAGACTTTCCAATTTACTTATTTTCTATTATTGTACAGTTTTTTATTTGCACAGCTTCTGAGGCACCAGCTACTATTGAGCATGTGCAAGAGTTCAGTGTATACGTATATGAGTCTGTAATTAGCTGATAGCAGTCACATGATTCAAGGAGCTGTCTGGTATATTGAAGTCAATTTTGATTTTCTCTTGTAAGGTGTATCCAGTCCACGGATCATCCATTACTTGTGGGATATTCTCATTCCCAACAGGAAGTTGCAAGAGGACACCCACAGCAGAGCTGTAATATAGCTCCTCCCCTAACTGTCATAGCTAGTCATTCTCTTGCAACTCTCAACAAGCAAGGACGTTGTAGGAGAGAGTGGTTAAATATAGCTAGTTATTTTTAAATAGTACCGGAGTTGTGCTATTTTATCTCAGGCAGTAAATAGAAGAAGAATCTGCCTGAGGTTTCTATGATCTTAGCAGGTTGTAACTAAGATCCATTGCTATTCTCACATATGTCTGAGGGGATTACACAGATGAGGTAACTTCAGCAAGAGAATGGCGTGCAGTTTATTCTGCTATCAGGTATGTGCAGTTATATTTTTTTCTAGAGATGGAAAACACTAGAAAATGCTGCTGATACCGGATTAATGTAAGTTAACCCTGAATACAGTGATTTAATAACGACTGGTATCATGCTTACTCCCAGGGGTAATACCCTTATGATATTTACAATATAAAACGTTTGCTGGCATGTTTAATCGTTTTTATATATGCTTTGGTGATAAAACTTTATTGGGGCCTAGTTTTTTCCACATGGCTGGCTTAAATTTTGACTAGAAACAATTTCCACTGTTGTAGTATAAAAGTTACAGTTGGTGCAGTTAAAATTACAAACTGTGACATCCAGCTTCCCTCAAAGGCCCTCTGAATGCTATAGGACATCTCTAAAGGGCCCAAAGGCTTTCCAAAGTCATTTATTGGGGAAGGTAGGGCCACAGCTTGCTGTGGCAGTTGGTTGTGACTGTTAAAAAAACGTCTATTTCGATTTTTTTGATCCGTTTTTTTGAACTAAGGGGTAAATCATCCATTTGCAAGTGGGTGCAATGCTCTGTTAGCCTATTATACACACTGTAAAAATTTCGTTTGATTTACTGCATTTTTTCACTGTTTTTCAAATTCTGACAAAATTTGTTTCTCTTAAAGGCACAGTACCATTTTTTATATTTGCTTGTTAACTTGATTTAAAGTGTTTTCCAAGCTTGCTAGTCTCATTGCTATTCTGTCTAAACATGTCTGACATAGAAGAAACTCCTTGTTTATTATGTTTAAAAGCCATGGTGGAACCCCCTCTTAGAATGTGTACCAAATGTACTGATTTCATTTTATGTAATAAAGATCATTTTCTGTCTTTAAAAAATGTATCACCAGAGGAATCTGACGAGGGGGAAGTTATGCCGACTAACTTTCCCCACGTGTCAGACCCTTTGACTCCCGCTTAAGGGACTCACGCTCAAATGGCGCCAAGTACATCTAGGGCGCCCATAGCGTTTACTTTACAAGACATGGCGGCAGTCATGGATAATACACTGTCAGCGGTATTAGCCAGACTACCTGAACTTAGAGGTAAGCGAGATATCTCTGGGGTGAGACAAAATGCAGAGCATACTGACGCTTTAAGAACCATGTCTGATACTGCCTCACAATATGCAGAAGCTGAGGAAAGAGAGCTTCAGTCAGTGGGTGATGTTAATGACTCAGGAAAGATACCTGATTCTAATATTTCTACATTTAAATTTAAGCTTGAACACCTCCACGTGTTGCTTAGGGAGGTTTTAGCTGCTCTGAATGACTGTGATACCATTGCAGTGCCAGAGAAATTGTGTAGACTGGATAAATACTTTGCAGTGCCGGTGTGTACTGATGTTTTTCCAAATACCTAAAAGGTTTACAGAAATTATTAATAAAGAATGGGATAGACCAGGTGTGCCGTTCTCTTCCCCTCCTATTTTTAGAAAAATGTTTCCAATAGACGCCACCACATGGGACTTATGGCAGACAGTCCCTAAGGTGGAGGGAGCAGTTTTTACTCTAGTAAAGCGTACTACTATCCCTGTCGAGGACAGATGTGCTTTTTTTTTTTTTTTTTAGATCCAATGGATAAGTTTACCTTAAGAAAATATTTATTCAACAAGGTTTTATCCTACAGCCCCTTGCATGCATTGCCCCTGTCACTGCTGCTGCGGCGTACTGGTTTGAGTCTCTGGAAGAGGCTTTACAGGTAGCGATTCCATTGGATGACATACTTGGCAAACTTAGAGTACTTAAGCTAGCCAATTCTTTTATTCTGATGCCATTGTTCATTTGACTAAACTAACGGCTAAGAATTCTGGTTTTGCTATACAGGCGCTGAGCGCTATGGCTTAGATCATGGTCAGCTGACGTGACTTCAAAATCTAAGCTACTTAACATTCCCTTCAAGGGGCAGACCCTATTCGGGCCTGGTTGAAGTAGATTATTGCTGATATCACTGGAGGAAAAGGTCATGCCCTTCCTCAGGACAGGTCCAAATCTAGGGCCAAACAGTCTAATTTTCGTGCCTTTCAAAACTTCAAGGCAGGTGCGGCAAGAGGGAACTTTTGCTCAATCCAAGACGGTCTGGAGACCAAACCTGACATGGAAAAAAGGTATCTAAAGCAAATAGGGGAGGGGTGCGCTCAAAGAACAGAGCAGTGAGTAGGACTACCTATAAATGCTTACAGGCTGGAAAAAATAGGATCTAATCAGTGATGGAATACTATCACACTGTGTGTATATTTAGGTAAAAATAAAATTTATAATGCGAAACAATATATCTGGTGTCCATGTGTGCTAAAGGCTCATTAAATAATAATTGCCGTGATTAAATGGCTGGTAATATATTAGTGGCGGTTAATATACTTGTGGGTCCTCAAAAGGTAAAATACAATATAGATGCAATGTGTAATCCAATATAGATGTGATACAAATGTTATATAAATACAATATAAATGTGATCCAAGAAAGCAATAATCAAAGAGTGAAAATTATAAAGCTGGTGCAGGTTATGAATAAAATATATTACTACGAAAGGTCCTCATGGGAATCTGTTATACAGATAATATGTATATAGGTAAATACATCCAAATAATTAAAACAATTAAAACAAATACACAATTATTATGAAGGTTGACACATAGCAATACATAAGCAAATGAAATGATACATTGTGTCGATAATGATAAAATAGCTTTGTGAGCATAGACAATAAAAGCGCTATAAATAGCTGTTATATTAAAAGGACACTCTTGTCCGTATGAATAAGTCCTTGATCAACAATATCACAATTGCAGTTCAGCGTGATGTATAAGATGTTAAAAGTTGTGGCCACAACTATTGTATGGGATCCGAGGAGCTAACTTCCAATATATGTAGCTTGTTATAATCCCGTAATTAAAACTGAGTTACACAAAGTTATTTTGGTTGCTCACCCCTACCGGACTACCGATATCCCTTACCTCCTCTTCAAATTTCATGGGTTATGGGAAGGCTGTAACTGTCCCGGGATGGTGTCTCTGTTCGGCGTATTGCCGTGTAAGCCAAAGTCAGTTGTGATGGTTTGTTATAGTCGGCGTCTCACCTTTGAATTTCCCGGTCAGTCCTTCCTACCCTGACGTGTACACAGAGTAATCACGTGGTCCTCGGAGGTCCAATCGGATAGCCGGGTCGTGGGGGGGGTGGTTCAGTAGCGGTTCTGTGAGGTTTTCTCGCTGGAGCCAAATTCGGTCACACTAGATTGTCAAAATCTACGCGTTTCAGCGCTGGGTATGCGCCTTTATCAAGACTTTCTATTCCTGTGTGTTTTCTATGGCTCTATTTCTAGTAGTATGGGCGTTAAAAAACTCCTCCCAAGATATCCCAAGATATCAAATTTCAAGCGGTTGATTGGCTATTTGTCTATGCATCTAATAGTAGTAAAACTCGTAATAAAAAACTGATAATATCAGGATATCACAATAACACATATGTATCATTCTGCATATTGAGAGATAAAAACAAACAGTATTTCGCTTAGTACTTATATTGATTCTACGATATGTAAGAGAGTTACATATATTCACTCTTGCACAAATTCACTTATACAAAAAGGAGGTGTTTGATTCGGATCTAAACCATTAGACGGATGATTATATATAGAAGGATGTATATCAAATAATTATATATAAAAAAAGATATAATGGGTATATATGTAAAAAGATCACAGTAGTAAGAGATCTAGATGGGTTATATACAAGTACTTGTATATCAATGATTATAATACAGTCATATGTCAGTAGGTCGCCATATCTAGGGATTGATATTAAACCTTATAGATGTTGTAGGGTCTGTGTATAATAAAGAGGTTGTAAGAATGAGGGTTTTATATTAAGATACATTTTGAGGATTATATGTTATATAGAACTATTTCATAATCGGTGAGATATCTGTATTAACTTTATATAAACGGATTCAAGTTGAGTTCTGCATTGAGACCATTCGGTGTCAATGTATTAAATTTGAATATTAATTCTGCTTCTTTTAATAGTAAAGTGTTTTCTATATCTCCTCCTCTGTTGTTCAGAACTTTTTTGATACCCCAATACTTGAATCCTATTGGTTTCTTATGATGTATTTCTGTAAAATGTTTTGAGAGTAAGTGTTTACAGTTACCACGTTTTATATTTGAGAGATGTTCTCTTATTCTATCATGTAGAGGTCTACTAGTTTGTCCTAAATACTGTAATTTGCATTGGCATTGTATTAGATAGATTACATTAATATCTGAGCATCTGATTGTCTCTCTTATTAAATGTTTATAATTATTATTATAGGATATCACTTCTTTATCTTTTTTACCAAATTTGCAAGCTTTACAGCTGTTGCAAGGATAGAAACTTTGAAGATTATTGCCTAGTAAATCTTGTTGTCTTGATTTCATGTTTTTATTGAACTGGCTAGGTGCTAGTATACTCTTTAGATTTTTGTTTTTTCTATATATTATAGTGGGATGTTGATCTATAATGTCTGACAGAAGTGGATCTTTCTTGATTATATGCCAGTGTTTATCTAGGATCTTTTTTATAGTTTTATGATCTTCATTATATTCTGTTATGAATGATACTTGATTACATGTATTTTTATTGGCATCTTTCCTCTTGTATTTTAATAATTCTGTTCTATCTTTCTTTATTGCTTGTGTTTTTGCCTCATTGATTACATTACCTCCATATCCTTTATCTTGAAATTTCTTTTCTAATGTCTTAGCTTGTGTAAGGAAAGTTTGGTCTTCTGAGCAGTTTTTCTTTATTCTGTAAAATTGACCCTTAGGTATATTATTGATCCATTTGTTGAGATGACAGCTATCTGGATGTAAGTAACTATTAGTATCGGTGGGTTTGAAATATGTTTCAGTGATGATAATATTGTTACTGATCTTTATTTGGACATCTAGAAAGTGTATGTATTCTTTACTGTATTCATAAGTGAATTTTATTCCCCAATTATTGGAGTTGATATCCTCGAGGAACAGATGCAGTAATTCTACATCACCTTTCCAGATAAAAAATATATCGTCGATGAATCGTTTGTAGAGCACGAGGTTTGCACCCCATGGGGAAGTGTAAAATATGTTCTTCTTCAAACCTCCCCATAAATAAATTTGCATAACTGGGTGCAAACCTCGTGCCCATAGCGGTTCCTTTTAGTTGCAAATAAAAAGTGTTATTGAAGTTAAAATAGTTATTTTCCAAAATGAATTTTATACAATCTATGATAAATTTTATTTGTGGTGTTTTCATATCATAATCTAAATTAAGGAAATGTTCTGAAGCTGCAATACCTAATTTATGTTGAATATTTGTATAAAGCATGTTCACATCGCAAGTGACTAATGTATAGTCTGTTTGCCAATTTATATTTGTTATGATATTCAGAAAATCAGTAGTGTCCTTAAGATATGATGGTAGATCATGTACATATTTTTGTAAGAATGTATCCACATACTGTGACATGTTGGAGGTTAGACTGCCAATCCCTGAAATTATGGGTCGTCCTGGCGGATGATCTAAAGTCTTATGTATTTTTGGGAGGTAGTAAAAAACAGGAGTTTTGGGATGTGTAATATTCAAGAATTGATGCTCATGATTATTTATTATTTCGGTTTGTTTTGCTTCATTCAAGATACTTTTCAAACTTTTTTTATTTGTTTTTGAATAGGATTAAATGGTAGTTTTTTATAAGTGTCTGTGTCTCCTAATATTCTATCTGCTTCTTTTATATAGTCTTTGGTGTTTAGTACTACCACCCCTCCTCCCTTATCTGCTTGTTTTATTGTAATTGATGGGTCATCTTTGAGTTCTTTGAGAATAGTTTTTTCTTTCCTAGTGAGATTTAATGGTTTCCTTTTATTAATTTCACATTTTTGTATGTCTTCTTTTATCAACTTCTCAAACATCTCTATGTTTTCCTTTATCCTGTATTGGGTAATATTGTGATTTCGGTTTAAGTGATGTATGTAAATATTCTGTTTTATGTGTTTGTCTTTCTTGTGGATTCTTTAAATAGTGTCTTTTAAGAGTTAATTTGCGTATGAATTGGTTAGCATTGATTAGGGTGTTGAATTTATTTAGTCTTGTAGATGGAGCAAAGGATAATCCTTTTGCTAAAATGTATTCTTGTTCTTTGTTCAGTGTTTTATCGCTCAGATTAAATATACCATTATTACTATCAGGGGTATCGTTCTCACTATTAGCAGTAATATTATCTTTTATCTCGATTTCTTGTGATTTCCTGTGGGTTCTTCCCCCTCCTCCTCTACAGCCTCTGGTCTTCTTCTCTTTTGATTTTTTTAACCTTTCCTGATTCTCTAACTTGACATTTTTTGATGTGGATGGTTGTTCTGGTCTAAAAATTGGTGGTTATTTTTGTTTTCATTTGTAGTATTTAATACTTCATATCTGTTTTTTAGTTCAATGTTTTGGTGTGTATTACCTGTTCTCTCACTTTTTCCTTGATGTCCATTATAGTTGGGTTTATATCCCTCATGATGGTAATATCTACCATCATTATGTCTAAAGTGGTTTTGTCTACTATAGTTGGGGTTGTATTCATTAGGATAATAGTGTCTGTCATCTGGTCTTCTTTGAAAATGTGAATCTTGATTATATGTTGGTGCCCTCAAATAATGTCTCCTATCCCAATCATTATTGTATTCTTCTCTATTTCTCCAGTTTGAGTTGTACTTCTCTCTATTTTGTCTATAATAGGGTCTTTCTATTTCTTTTATATTATCCCAGTCTTGGGTATAGTCATGATATCCCCTTAAATCTTGGTCTCTCCTATTTCTTTGATCATAGGGCATATAATTCCTTTTATAATATTGTCTATGATTATTCTCGTCTGGTTGTAATCTATATTTTTCTTTATTTGTCCAATTATTGTGTTGGTTATATTCATCAGAAGTTGATTTATTTGTGTAGTCATTCTTATATGAGTAGTTATTTTTATGGTTCAATGAATTTTGGTTTCTTTTGTTAGTTTATTTAAAAAGGTCATTATTTTTATTTGTATTAATTATTTCTATATCTCCTTCCTCATTGGTAATATCTATTTCTATTGTTCCACTTAGTTCTCTATTTTCGCTATTATGTTCTTTAATCGTTTTTATTTTTATTTTTATTGTAATCCATCTCATCTCTTTCTAATTTCTTCTTTTTACTTAAATTGATATTACTACTTAAATCCTTTATATTTTTAATAATTATTTGCTGTCTTTCCTTAAATTCCTCTGCTTCGCTATATGGTTCTAAGGTCTCTTTAAATTGATTGATTTTAATACACAAATTTCCTAATGTTCTAGTGCGAGCTTTTATAATTACTTGCATTAGATCTAATGATGCTTTTTCTAATATGTTGCACCATTCATTTTCGTGATCCTCTTCTAACTCGAATGTACAGTTTTTCTTAAGTCTGAGTCCCCTCGGGACCATGTTACACTTTGTGTATTTTTCCATAAATATTATTTCAACTTTTTGTTTTATTTCTTTAATCATTATATTTTCTTATTCATTCAACTCCTCTTTTAGGTCTATAGTAACCGTATCTGAATATATGTTAGTTGTATTATTACAGATCTCAGATAGTAGGTTCTCTCTAAGGTTGAAGATGTCCATATCTGTACTAAATATCTACCAAACGGGAGAAAATGTGAAAATGTTTAATTTGGTGTGTGGTGATATGAGTGCAGGACTCAACTGGGCTACCCCTAATTCTGATATTCTCCCAGTATCAGAAAATATAGAAATCTAAAGCAAATGGGGGAGGGGTGCGCTCAAAGAACAGAGCAGTGAGTAGGACTACCTATAAATGCTTACAGGCTGGAAAAAATAGGATCTAATCAGTGAGGGAATACTATCACACTGTGTGTATATTTAGGTAAAAATAAAATTATAATGCGAAACAATATATCTGGTGTCCGTGTGTGCTAAAGGCTCATTAAATAATGACAAACCTATGTTTACTTATGTTGGTATGGCACTATCAAGTGAGTTGTTTGCCGTGATTAAATTGCTGGTAATATATTAGTGGCGGTTAATATACTTGTGGGTCCTCAAAAGGTAAAATACAATATAGATGCAATGTGTAATCCAATATAGATGTGATACAAATGTTTGACCTACATATATTGGAAGTTAGCTCCTCGGATCCCATACAATAGTTGTGGCCACAACTTTTAACATCTTATACATCACGCTGAACTGCAATTGTGATATTGTTGATCAAGGACTTATTCATACGGACAAGAGTGTCCTTTTAATATAACGGCTATTTATAGCGCTTTTATTGTCTATGCTCACACAGCTATTTTATCATTATCGACACAGTGTATCATTTCATTTGCTTATGTATTGCTATGTGTCAACATTCATAATAATTGTGTATTTGTTTTAATTGTTTTAATTATTTGGATGTATTTACCTATATACATATTATCTGTATAACAGATTCCCATGAGGACCTTTCGTAGTAATATATTTTATTCATAACCTGCACCAGCTTTATAATTTTCACTCTTTGATTATTGCTTTCTTGGATCACATTTATATTGTATTTATATAACATTTGTATCACATCTATATTGGATTACACATTGCATCTATATTGTACTTAACCATTGAGGACCTACGAGTATATTAACCACACCAAGTATATAAACAGCCACATAATCACGGCAACAACTCACTTGATAGTGTCATACCAACATAGGTCAAACATTTGTATCACATCTATATTGGATTACACATTGCATCTATATTGTATTTTACCTTTTGAGGACCCACAAGTATATTAACCGCCTGTCAGGGACTCTGTACCTTTAAGCAGTAACATTCCTTTCTCTCCACCTATTGGTTGCTTTCCTGTTAAATTCCTGCAACTTCCTGGCAATCACTGCTTAGTAATTCTTGTTTGACTTAACAAGCACCTGAAGACCTGAGCTAAACTTGAAATACACCTGAGAAGGGATAAATCCACTGTTCGACTATTTTCCAGTCTCACAAGGACAAATTTAACTCAATCGTCTGAGGCTAAATACGCCAAACGATCTGCCACTCATCTCATCAAAACTTAGATGAATTATACTGAACTATCAAGCGATAAGGATTTCACAACTCTCACCACTGCTGTCTCTGCCTTGCAAAATCCACAGTCAGCTTGTTCGTTACCATATCGGCATCTCTGCTTCAGCCGCACACAGGAGCTGCACCCTTCCCCAACACAGGCTTCCGCCTTCACACGCTGCAGGGGAATGCCGCGGACAGAACCTGCTCAACCGGCTGCAGTATAAATCAGCCCACATTCAGCAAGGAGTAAATAAGGTAAAATTAACATCGCTTATCTAACAATAACGCATTGATGAACTGTTTAATACCAAGTAATCATTACTCTGGATAAAAGTAATATCCAATTACATATCCTGCATGATCATTAAGGTATTCGTTTATACAGCCTTTGAAACTCATCATATAACTAAAAAAGCCTGAACTTCTCAGCAACTGAAACTCTGGGATTAACTCTAATCTGTACAACTCCATACTTGTTACAGACTTTAAACCATATTACTTGCTTGCTTGCAATATTAATCAAATTCACTGCTACAAAGATACCCTTCATACATAGGGGGAATCTAAAACCTCAGTGACACAAACAATAACCAGGTTTACTACTACTGTTTTATAAATAAACTGTGTATTACCTACTGCATTCACCAACTCATAGATTAAGAAGTAATCTGCAGCTGAGCTCCTTAAAGGGATAATAACCTCCTTGCATAATTACTAAGCCGTCAGTATGGAGCCAGCAGAACTTCCTCAAGTAGTGTATAACCTCACACAGAAGGTAGATCAACTAGCACAAGCAGTGCATGACTTACAAATTGAAAATCAATCCCTCAGGAACATTATTAGGGATTCCATATCGACTAGACCCTCACATCATGATTTAACCCCAGAACCACAGATTGCGCTTCCAGAGCCATTCTCTGGGAATCGTAAACTTTACAGACAGTTTAAGAACTCCTGTCAATTGCTGTTCAACCTAAAGCCTAAAACATACCCTACTGAGAGGGTTAAAGTTTTGAGCACAATTTCTTTCCTCAGGGGTGAGCCTCGCACGTGGGCAGACAACCTCTGTGAAACAGATGACCCCCTACTGGGAAGCTTAGAGGATTTCTTTACTTCCTTGGATGAATTATACCAGGACACTGACGTTCAACTCACAGCTGAATCCTTCATGAGGAATCTAAAACAAGGTAAGAGACCAGTGGAGGACTACATAACTGATTTTAAATTGTATGCTACAGATTCACAATGGAACCAAGTGGCTCTCAGGAACCAATTCAGGCTTGGTCTGGCTGATAATTTAAAGGATGAGCTAGCTCGGATTGAACTACCCAAATCTTTGGAAGCACTCATGCGTACTGCCACCTTAATGGACCGCAGGTTACGTGAGAGACGCGCAGAGCGCTATGCAATAGATGCTCGTCCTAGACCTTCGACTTTTCTACCACCCAGGGAGGCTCCCTCTACAACTAAACAGTTGGATCAACCCATGGAAATTGGAATAATAAGAGGCCCTTTAACTCCTGAGGAACGACTCCGAAGAAGGGTTAAATCTTTATGTATGTACTGTGCCAACCCTACACATACGGTACAAGATTGCCCTACACTACTAAAAAATAAACGGAGTAAGTTAAAAACTGTCTACACATCAGTCATTAATGCTAACAAATCTGTTTACTGCATTTTATCTCTTTCCCTACAGTGGGACCAAAGCCAGTTGACACTTGATGGAATTATTGATTCTGGAGCCTACGGAAGCATCATTGATTTAGAAACTGTAAAATCAAATAAAATTCCAATCGTTCAAAAAGCAAACCCCATCTGTGTCCGTGTCATTGATGGTTCTACAATCACTACTGGTCCAATAACTCACCACACTATACCCATAAAGGTTTCTGTTGCTGGTCATAGTGAATTACTTTCTTTTGATGTATTACCTTCTCCTCATTTCCCTGTTGTTTTAGGTATTAAATGGTTGCAGCACCACAACCCCCAAATAAAATGGTCTCCCTATCAAGTGTCATTTAACTCGCAATATTGTTTACATCATTGCAATCAAGATAAAATCCTGTTAAATACTGATACCAATATTCCGGCTTTGCCTGTCGAATATTCTGATTATTCCGATGTTTTCAGTAAAACTGAGTCAGAAACTTTACCATCACATCGTCCGTATGACTGCCCGATAGAACTTCAACCTGGAGCAACTATACCCTACGGACACCTCTATCCTCTGAGTCAACCCGAATTGGATCATTTAAAGACATACTTGGAAGAAAACCTCAGGAAGGGGTTTATCAGGGCCTCAACCTCACCAGCTGGTGCGGGCATCTTCTTTGTCCGAAATAAAGATTCAAGTCTCAGGCCTATCATCGACTACCGGCAACTGAACAAAGTTACGATAAAAAAACGTTATCCACTCCCTCTAATACCCGAGTTAATTGAGCGTCTCTCGGAAGCCACTATATACTCTAAACTTGATTTAAGAGGAGCGTACAACCTGATAAGAATCAAAGAAGGTCATGAATGGCTTACAGCGTTCAGAACCAGGTATGGGTTGTACGAATATTTGGTCATGCCTTTTGGCTTGTGTAACGCTCCCGCCACCTTCCAGCATTACATAAATGACGTTTTTCGTGACCTCCTCGACATTTGTGTCGTCGTCTACTTAGACGACATTTTAATTTATTCTAAATCTTATACAGATCATGTCTCACATGTGAGGAGTGTCCTCTCCAGGTTACGACAACATAAGCTTTTCGCAAAACTAGAAAAATGCATGTTCCACACCGTCAGAGTGTCATTCCTCGGCTATAACATCTCACCAATTGGCATAGAAATGCAGAAAGAAAAGGTTGATGCCGTGAAGAATTGGCCTACACCAAAAACCAAAAAAAATCTCCAGAGATTTCTTGGGTTTTCCAACTACTACAGGAAATTTATAAAAAACTTCTCAAAACTTGCAAAACCACTTTCCAGACTCACTAGTTCATCTGTTGTGTTCCACTGGACTCCAGACGCTAACTCAGCTTTCCAAACCTTAAAGAACTGTTTCATTTCCGCACCTATCTTGAGGTTTCCTGACCCATCCTCGTATTATGTTCTGGAAGTAGACTCCTCCGATTATGCCATAGGAGCAATACTATCACAACAGACTTCACCGGATTGTCCCATTCACCCAATTTCTTACTATTCTAAAGTCATGTCTTCAGCTGAGAGGAACTACCCGATTGGGGACAAAGAGCTGTTAGCAATAAAACTCTCCCTAGAACATTGGAGACACTTACTAGAGGGTACAAAATACCCCATTAAGATTTTTACTGACCACAAAAACCTCCAATACTTGCAAAGTAACAAGACTCTTTCTGTGAGACAAGTCAGATGGAGCTTGTATTTCTCTAGATTCTCTTTCAACATCATCTACAGACCAGCTAATAAGAATGGGAAAGCTGATGCCTTGTCACGCTTACCAGTAAAGCCAGAAAATGAGTACATCAACGCTGATATAATACCAAAAGAAAGATTTATAGGATTAACGTTGTCCCTTATGTCACAACTCAAAGAACACACAATCAAGGACAGAAAAGATGTCACATCCGAGCATCCCACTCTTACAATTAAATCAGGGGTTCTATATCATGGTGATAAAATATATGTACCCCAAGGCATGAGATCGACTATACTGAAGATATTACATGATTCACCACTCTCTGGTCATCCAGGCTTCCGAAGAACATCAGAACTTATTAAGAGAACCTTCTGGTGGCCCAAGATGGATAAAACTATACACCAGTATGTTAAAACCTGTCTTATTTGCACTACCTCCAAATCGGAAAAAAAAACTCCATATGGATTGCTCATGTCTCTCCCAGCTCCTACAAAACCATGGCAACATTTGTCCATGGATTTTATTGTGGACTTACCAATATCTAAGAGTCAAACTACAATTTTTGTTGTTGTGGACATTTTCACCAAGATGGCTCATTTCCTGCCATACCATAAACTCCCAACCTCATCAGAGACAGCTCAACTCTTTTTGCACCATATAGTCAGACTCCATGGAATACCACCAATTCTCACAACTGACAAAGGTTCCCAGTTTACCTCTCGTTTTTGGACCAACCTCTGCAAACTGACGCACATGGATCACAGGTTTTCTACATCCTTTCATCCGCAGACAAATGGTCAAGCAGAGCGAATTAACCAGTGGTTGGAACAGTACCTAAGATGCTTTTGTGCTTATCATCAAAACGACTGGATGGATTACCTGTCCATGGCAGAGTTCGCTTATAATAATTCGGTCAACGCTTCTACGAAACTTACTCCTTTTTATGCGAACTATGGGTACCATCCAACTTTTCCACTATCCACGCAAGAAACCATTGATTCACCTTTAGTGGACGATTTGCATAACTCCCTTGTTGATAACTTTAACTATATACATCAAAATATTAAAGATGCCCAGGATGTCCAAAAGAAGTATTATGATCTTCGTAGAAGGGTACCCCCAGCATATTCTATTGGAGACAAAGTTTGGTTGTCCACAAAGAATCTTAGGCTACAGATCCCCAGCAAGAAGATGGCAAGTCTTTACATTGGACCTTATTCAATAAAACGAATAGTAAATCAAAATGCAGTTACTTTAGAACTTCCTGATAATCTAAAGATCCATCCCACCATACATGTATCTTTATTAAAGCCTTATGGAGAATTACGTGACACCAGCACTTTACTTCCTCCACCTCCAACTGTTCTGGATTCTAATGAGTATGAGGTTCAATCCATATTGGACTCTCGTATGCGCTCTGGCAAATTACAGTATTTGATACGCTGGAAAAACTTCTCATCAGATGAAGACTCCTGGGAACCCGCTTCCAACCTCAAAGCTCCCAGATTGCTTTCTGCTTTCCATCGGAGACACCCAGACCGTCCTCGTCCGGTAGCTGTGGAACAGCTCCCTTAGCGGGGGGGTCATGTCAGGGACTCTGTACCTTTTAAGCAGTAACATTCCTTTCTCTCCACCTATTGGTTGCTTTCCTGTTAAATTCCTGCAACTTCCTGGCAATCACTGCTTAGTAATTCTTGTTTGACTTAACAAGCACCTGAAGACCTGAGCTAAACTTGAAATACACCTGAGAAGGGATAAATCCACTGTTCGACTATTTTCCAGTCTCACAAGGACAAATTTAACTAAATCGTCTGAGGCTAAATACGCCAAACGATCTGCCACTCATCTCATCAAAACTTAGATGAATTATACTGAACTACAATCAAGCGATAAGGATTTCACAACTCTCACCACTGCTGTCTCTGCCTTGCAAAATCCACAGTCAGCTTGTTCGTTACCATATCGGCATCTCTGCTTCAGCCGCACACAGGAGCTGCACCCTCCCCCAACACAGGCTTCCGCCTTCACACGCTGCAGGGGAACGCCGCGGACAGAACCTGCTCAACCGGGTGCAGTATAAATCAGCCCACATTCAGCAAGGAGTAAATAAGGTAAAATTAACATCGCTTATCTAACAATAACGCATTGATGAACTGTTTAATACCAAGTAATCATTACTCTGGATAAAAGTAATATCCAATTACATATCCTGCATGATCATTAAGGTATTCGTTTATACAGCCTTTGAAACTCATCATATAACTAAAAAAGCCTGAACTTCTCAGCAACTGAAACTCTGGGATTAACTCTAATCTGTACAACTCCATACTTGTTACAGACTTTAAACCATATTACTTGCTTGCTTGCAATATTAATCAAATTCACTGCTACAAAGATACCCTTCATACATAGGGAGAATCTAAAACCTCAGTGACACAAACAATAACCAGGTTTACTACTATTGTTTTATAAATAAACTGTGTATTACCTACTGCATTCACCAACTCATAGATTAAGAAGTAATCTGCAGCTGAGCTCCTTAAAGGGATAATAACCTCCTTACACCGCCACTAATATATTACCAGCCATTTAATCACGGCAAACAACTCATAAGTAAACATAGGTTTGTCATTTATTTAATGAGCCTTTAGCACACACGGACACCAGATATATTGTTTCGCATTATAATTTTATTTTTACCTAAATATACACACAGTGTGATAGTATTCCCTCACTGATTAGATCCTATTTTTTCCAGCCTGTAAGCATTTATAGGTAGTCCTACTCACTGCTCTGTTCTTTGAGCGCACCCCTCCCCCATTTGCTTTAGATTTCTATATTTTCTGATACTGGGAGAATATCAGAATTAGGGGTAGCCCAGTTGAGTCCTGCACTCATATCACCACACACCAAATTAAACATGGAAAAAAGGTAAGCAGGTAAAAAAGCCTGCTGCTGCCTCTAAGACAGCATGAAGGAACGGCCCCCTATCCGGGAACGGATCTAGTAGGGGGCAGACTTTCACTCTTTGCCCAGGCGTGGGCAAGAGATGTTCAGGATCCCTGGGCGTTAGAAATTATATCCCAGGGATATCTTCTGGACTTCAAAGCTTCCCCCCCAAAAGGGAGATTTCACCTTTCACAATTATCTGCACACCAGATAAAGAGAGAGGCATTCTTACACTGTGTACGAGTCCTCCTAGTTATGGGAGTGATCCATCCAGTTCCAAAGGAGGAACAGGGACAGGGTTTTTACTCAAATCTGTTTGTGGTTCCCAAAAAAGAGGGAACCTTCAGACCAATTTTGGATCTAAAGATCTTAAACAAATTCCTCAAAGTTCCGTCGTTCAAGATGAAAACTATTCGTACCATCCTACCACTGATCCAGGAGGGTCAATATATGACTACAGTGGATCTAAAGGATGCTTATCTTCACATTCCGATACACAAAGATCATCATCGGTTTCTCAGGTTTGCCTTTTAAGACAGGCATTACCAGTTGTAGCTCTTCCCTTGGGATTAGCTACAGCCCCAATAATCTTTACAAAGGTTCTAGGGTCACTTATGGCGGTCCTAAGGCCGCGGGGCATAGCAGTAGCCCCTTATTTAGATGACATCCTGATACAGGCGTCAAACTTCCAAATTGCGAAGTCTCATATGGACGTAGTACTGGCATTTCTGTGGTTGCATGGGTGGAAAGTGAACAAGGAAAAGAGTTCTCTATCCCCACTCACAAGAGTTTCCTTTCTAGGGACTCTGATAGATTCTGTAGAAATGAAAATTCACCTGACGGAGTCCAGGTTATCAAAGCTTCTAAATTCCTGCCGGGTTCTTCATTCCATTCCACGCCCTTCGGTGGTTCAGTGTATGGAAGTAATCGACTTAATGGTAGCGGCAATGGACATAGTGCCGTTTGCACGCTTACATCTCAGACTGCTGCAACTATGCATGCTCAGTCAGTGGAGCGGGGATTACACAGATTTGTCCCCTCAACTGAATCTGGACCAAGAGACCAGGGATTCTCTTCTCTGGTGGCTATCTCGGGTCCATCTGTCCAAAGGTATGACCTTTCGCAGGCCAGATCTGACAATTGTTATGACAGATGCCAGCCTTCTAGGTTGGGGTGCAGTCTGGAACTCCCTGAAGGCTCAGGGATCGTGGACTCAGGAGGAGTCTCTCCTTCCATTAAATATTCTGGAACTAAGAGCGATATTCAAGGCTCTTCAGGCTTGGCCTCAGCAACTCTGAGGTACATCAGATTTCAGTCGGAAAACATCACGACTGTAGCTTACATCAACCATCAAGGGGGAACGAGAAGTTCCCTAGAGATGTTAGAAGTTTAAAAAATAATTCGCTGGGCAGAGATTCACTCTTGCCACCTATCAGCTATCCATATCCCAGGTGTAGAGCATTGGGAGGCGGATTTTCTAAGTCGTCAGACTTTTCATCCGGGAGAGTGGGAACTCCATTCGGAGGCATTTGCACAACTGATTCATCGTTGGGGCAAACCAGAACTGGATCTCATGGCGTCTCGCCTGAACGCCAAGCTTCCGTGTTACGGATCCAGGTCCAGGGATCCCAAGGCGACACTGATAGATGCTCTAGCAGCGCCCTGGTCTTTCAACCTGGCTTATGTGTTTCCACCGTTTCCTCTGCTCCCTCGACTGATTGCCAAGATCAAGCAGGAGAGAGCATCGGTGATTCTGATAGCACCTGCGTGGCCACGCAGGACCTGGTATGCAGATCTAGTGGACATGTCATCCTTTCCACCATGGTCTCTGCCTCTGAAACAGGACCTTCTACTTCAGGGTCCTTTCAACCATCCAAATCTAATTTCTCTGAGGCTGACTGCCTGGAGATTGAACGCTTGATTTTATCAAAGCGTGGCTTCTCCGGGTCAGTTATTGATACCTTAAGACAGGCACGAAAGCCTGTCACCAGGAAAATTTACCATAAGGTATGGCGTAGATATCTTTATTGGTGTGAATCCAAGGGTTACTCATGGAGTAAGGTCAGGATTGCTAGGATATTATCTTTTCTCCAAGAAGGTTTGGAAAAAGGATTGTCAGCTAGTTAAGCGTCTGGCAGATGTTCCAGACGTTCAGGCATTTTGTCAGGCTTTAGTTAGAATCAAGCCTGTGTTTAAACCTGTTGCTCCACCATGGAGCTTAAACTTGGTTCTTAAGGTTCTTCAAGGAGTTCCGTTTGAACCTCTTCATTCCATAGATATCAAGCTTTTTTTTTTTTTTTTTTTTTTATTGAGGACATAAAGAAAAACATATCATTGTGTTATACAATCCACAATTGCATGCACCATAAGTATTGCTATGTACAAATAAAGAATCTTCAGTAGTAACAAAGTGGCGTATCTCTTGTAACATTCGTAATAGTACATGCAAAGCGATTGTCCTCATTTTTGTCCCTAATATATACAATCTAGACCACTCTTGGGTCACAAGAAACAGTAGATAAACAGTAATTTAGGGAGTTTACAAGTGTGATACAATGTTTACATATGTAAATGATCCTGCAGAATAATAGCTATTAGAGGATATAAACCGAGAGAGCAATAATAAGATAAATAAAAAAAAAACAAAAAAAACAAAGCAAGGGCTAAAACTGTAATTATATCTCAAATTATTATATTGGGAACGTCACATCGGGAGCAGACAATCTCTGATTTTAAGTGGGCGGTGCTTTAATTAATGGGAGTTTATAGCGAGGGATCTTAAGACAAACGGGGAACTTTAATACAATACAGGGGAACTAAGTCCTAAGGCAATGTATTTAAAATGGTCCATGAGTTAATACTCCCATACTCCAAACAGAGGCATTAAAGTAGAGTATGATTTGTTAATAAAGCCAAAGATAAATTATGATAGATTCATCCGGTGATAGGAGTTATGGCCTCTTGAGGGTGCTGAGAAATTTAGTGTTTGTATATTCACTATGATAAGCTACACTTTGGAGTTGGTTATATAGCCTAATTGAGTGTGGCATGTTGCTGTGGGGGTTACAAGTCTGATCAGGTTAACCTCTGGTAGTGTTATTAGACCCTAGCATGCTACGCATGGAGTAATATAGCCTAGTGTATTCTCTTACTCTGCGTCCTCGGCCGCAGAACACAGAGCAGATTTGTAAGCATAACATAAGGAAGCAAGTGAGCAATATCAGAGCAATTAACCATAGTATGAAATTAAGTTAAGTATGTTGGAATCAAAAGTATTATTCACAGTTGTAAGAGGGCCATAAAAGGAAGTGCAAACAATCAACTCTATCAGCGATTTCAGTTGAAATTATACTTTTGCTTATTATACAGAACGACAAGATAAAATAAGTTAATTGCCAATACCTATAAGAACATCAACAACAACAACAGAAAAACAGTGCTGGGAACCTGAACAGTAGGTCAAATAATCCGGGGAAAACAAAGATCATTTATACATTTACAGGTCGTCAGCCCCCTGGGTCTATTTGTAAATTAAGCAACGGTTCATTGTAGGCACTAGTTGTTCTTAACAAAGAGTTAGTGAAACAGCTCTCTGCCTGTAGGTGCCTTATGGAAACCAAGTTGTTTTTATATGTAATTTGCATTGTATGAGTCCCATGTGTAGAGTTGCTGCAGGTGTCTTGCTGGAATACGTTATCCAGTGTATAATACTGCTTGCTAACGTTTGTTTTTAGTAGTGCTCTAACAACGGAGGATTTCTGCACTGAGTCTATAATGTTAGCTCCAGCCTCAGGCACTATCTGCACGCTAATGCCGATCGCAGCTGACTCACCGGCAACAGGGGAAATGGGGACGGCACCATCCGGAAACCGAAGTGTGTAAGCTGTCCCTTTAACCAAGCCAGGGCCCTTCGGTGCAGTCTGCAAGATAATGTCAGCCAGGTCTGTCTCCTTGCTGTAAAAGTTGCACCTGTCGTCTTGTAACGTTTCAGTTGGCTCCCGCTCCCTAAACTGCATAGGGAGTTTGTCAGCAGATGAAAGATTTTCCTCCGCTGTTATGTCCCTCTGGTCGCCATCTTTATTTGGATGCACAGGAAAGGTCTGCGCAGGGTCTTCAATATTTGTGTGCTCAATTGGTTGTAGGGTGTACTCTATGCAGTCTAGTGGAAGTGACCTTTCATATATTTTGAGAAGCAGATTCTCTAGCTTGGCAAAACGCTGATCCAAATCTTGCTCCAAACGTATCTCCCATGCGGTTGCCATTATGAGATGATCCGATAGACTATAGCTGCTTTGAGATTCTTTCTGTTCTTGCTATATATTGCTCACTCCGTTCTCTGGTACTTTGAGCTGAAGAGATCCAGTAAGTCTGATCGTTCAGACAGCACCGGTAACCCGGCTCTTCCCGGGGGGGAGGTGAATGCCTTAGCAGGCCGCCGCCTTAGGCCCTTGCTCCGTTCTGAGCCCTTAGTGTCACAAAAACAGCCAAATGATTGTATAAAGGGCCACAGTCACCAGTACTGTGGAGATGTTGTAATTAGTATTCTTATACTTGCTGTTAAGTAATGATAATCGGCGGATTACCAAAGGTTCTACCAGAGCTAGCAGAAAATGCGTCCTATCCAGGATGCTGTACGGACACGCCCCCAGATATCAAGCTTTTATCTTGGAAAGTTCTTTTTTTGGTAGCTATTTCCTCGGCTCGTAGAGTCTCTGAGCTATCTGCCTTAAAATGTGATTCTCCTTATCTGATTTTTCATACGGATAAGGTAGTCCTGCGTACCAAACCTGGGTTCTTACCTAAGGTGGTATCTAACAAGAATATCAATCAAGAGATTGTTGTTCCATCCTTGTGTTACACAATTTGGACGTGGTCCGTGCTTTAAAGTTTTACTTACAAGCTACTAAAGATTTTCGTCAAACATCTGCTTTGTTTGTTGTCTACTCTGGACAGAGGAGAGGTCAAAAGGCTTCGGCAACCTCTTTTTCTTTTTGACTAAGAAGCTTAATCCGCTTAGCCTATGAGACTGCTGGACAGCAGCCTCCTGAAAGGATTACAGCTCATTCCACTAGAGCTGTGGCTTCCACTTGAGCCTTTAAAAATGAGGCTTCTTTTGATCAGATTTGCAAGGCGACGACTTGGTCTTCGCTTCATATTTTTTCAAAATTTTACAAATTTGATACTTTTGCTTCTTCGGAGGCTATATTTGGGAGAAAGGGTTTTACGGGCAGTGGTTCCTTCCATTTAAGTTCCTGCCTTGTCCCTCCCTTCATCCGTGTACTTTAGCTTTGGTATTGGTATCCCACAAGTAATGGATGATCCGTGGACTGGATACACCTTACAAGAGAAAACACAATTTATGCTTACCTGATAAATTTATTTCTCTTGTGGTGTATCCAGTCCATGGCCCGCCCTGTCATTTTAAGGCAGGTAATTTTTAAATTTAAACTACAGTAACCACTGCACCCTATGGTTCCTCCTTTCTCGGCTTGTTTTCGGTCGAATGACTGGCTATGACAGTTAGGGGAGGAGCTATATTACAGCTCTGCTGTGGGTGTCCTCTTGCAACTTCCTGTTCGGAATGAGAATATCCCACAAGTAATGGATGATCCGTGGACTGGATACACCACAAGAGAAATAAATTTATCAGGTAAGCATAAATTGTGTTTTTGTCAAAAAAAAATCTACTGCTCATTTAAAATTCCGAGTAAGCGCTATTGTATTGTCTGTTTATTATGCACTTGTTGATTATGCCATTTTAAACAACTTTTCAATATTTTTCTATTATCTAATTGGGATCATTCTCTTGCTATTCTTTGTTGAAGAAACAGGAATGCACATGACTGAGCCAATAACATGAGGCATATATATGCAACCACGAATCAGCAGCTCCTGAGCCTACCTAGATATTCTTTTCAACAAATGATACCAAGATAATTAAACAAGTTAGATAATAGAAGTGAACTGGATATAATATTGATTAGTTCTCATGACATTCTACTCAAGAAATCTGTACCATGCATATAAAAGAATGGTAGTTAAATATGGTGATAATATTTTTGCCAGAAAACATGTCAAGTGAAACCTTTCAAAATTTGACATGAAACAAATATATCAATGTCACTTATGTACTTCCTGTCAAAGCAAATAATGTTAAATTTCTTTAAAAAAACAAACATTTTTATCTGGAATATGCTTTCATAATTTTCTGACCCTGCTAAAAGCCACATGGGTACCATGGCCCCACCTGGTCCATTTATAGAGCCCATCCTGGGACATAGCCACCAATTGCCAGCTAGCTCCCAGTAGTGCATTGCTGCTCCTGAGCAAACCTTTTCAAAGAAGTCTATGAAAAGCACAAAGCAAATCTGATAACAGAGGTACATATTACAACAGGGCTTGATAAACCCGGGAGCTACTGGCTCCTAGAATTTTACCCCAGGCTCCTAACTTCTTGGTTCATTCTCCAAATGTCTAAATACAGGTATACCTCACTTTACAGCGCTTCACTTTACAGCGCTTCGCTAATACAGCGCTTTGTGGAGCTGAAGTTCAACCTCCAAGTATTTTAAAACATTGCTGTAATCTTTGTGAGATTGCGAGAAAAGTGACTGGCACCATTTTATTATGCTTCGTTCACTCTGTTTACAGCATTACAGTGTAATCTGTGTCTCAGTGCTATACTCTGGCAAATTGTACTACAGTAATGGTCACTATTTTACAGGTACAGTATTTAATGAATACTGTGCTGTGCGAGTGTTAAACTAAACTTAGCACTATTGCACACCTAATATAAGTTAATTAAAACATGTTTTTAAACACACTGGCAAGTGAAAAGAAAGCTAAAACTGCCTTGTTTCACTTTAAGGCGGTTTTCACTTTATAGCGGGGCTCCGGTCCCTAACCCGCTGTATGAGCGGGGTATACCTGTACAAATACCACCGCCTGGCTTCGAAATATTGTTACAGGAGCCTAAATTTGAAACAGATTTGTTGACCCCTGCATTAAAATTCATGCTTTATCTGAATCAGGAAAATTTTAATTTTGACTTTCATGTCCCTTTTAAACACCAAAAAATGCTAGAGGCAATGCCCTAGATGGCAAAGTTGTTTTTACAAAGCATCTTAAACATTTAATGTTACAATATGTGTTTAATGTCTGTTAAGCTAACTGTAAAACAAGAAAATGTAAGCTGTAGGGAGTGGTCTTTATCAACCACTGAGCGCCTGTACCTCAGACCATCTGTTAGTTCCAAATTAAAATAGAAAACTTTAAAGGGATAGGAAAGTCAAAATTAAACTTGCATGATTCTGATAGAGCATGTTATTTTAAGATTCTTTTAAATTCACTTCTATTTTCAAATGCACTTCATTCTCTTTTTATCCCTTGTTGATAAAGAATACGCACATATCCTACACTAGTGGGAGCTAGCTGCTGATTGGTGCCTGCACACATTTGTCTCTTGTGATTGGCTAACGAGATGTGTTCAACCAGCTACCAGTAGTGCAATGTTGTTCCTTCAGCAAAGGATAACAAGAGAATTAAGCAAATTTGATAATAAAAGTAAATTGGAAAGTTGTTTTAAATTGTATGTTCTATCCAAATCAAGAAAGAAAATGTTGGGGTTTCCTGTCCCTTTAATTTAAATTTTTCATGTAAAAAAGTTAACATGTTTAAAAAGTGCTGTTTCATCTGCATGATATAAATTTGTTGGTTTTAATGCCCTTTTAAAATGTCAACTGATTAAAGAAACTTTGTTTGTAGGGACATTTTAGGGACCTTTTTATGCACTCTTAGGTACTTTTAAGTTGTTGTTTTTTATTTATCGTAAACATGATTTCTCCAACATAGGTGTGTCCGGTCCACGGCGTCATCCTTACTTGTGGGATATTCTCCTCCCCAACAGGAAATGGCAAAGAGCCCAGCAAAGCTGGTCACATGATCCCTCCTAGGCTCCGCCTACCCCAGTCATTCTCTTTGCCGTTGTACAGGCAACATCTCCACGGAGATGGCTTAGAGTTTTTTAGTGTTTAACTGTAGTTTTTATTATTCAATCAAGAGTTTGTTATTTTAAAATAGTGCTGGTATGTACTATTTACTCAGAAACAGAAAAGAGATGAAGATTTCTGTTTGTATGAGGAAAATGATTTTAGCACCGTAACTAAAATCCATGGCTGTTCCACACAGGACTGTTGAGAGCAATTAACTTCAGTTGGGGGAACAGTGTGCAGTCTCTTACTGCTTGAGGTATGACACATTCTAACAAGACGATGTAATGCTGGAAGCTGTCATTTTCCCTATGGGATCCGGTAAGCCATGTTTATTAAGATAGTAAATAAGGGCTTCACAAGGGCTTATTAAGACTGTAGACTTTTTCTGGGCTAAATCGATTCATTATTAACACATATTTAGCCTTGAGGAATCATTTATTCTGGGTATTTTGATATGATTATATCGGCAGGCACGCGCCGGTATGGCGCACTTGTTTTTGAGGACAGCATGGCATGCAGCTGCATGTGTGTGGAGCTCTGATACATAGAAAAGTCTTTCTGAAGGCATCATTTGGTATCGTATTCCCCTTTGGGCTTGGTTGGGTCTCAGCAAAGCAGATTCCAGGGACTGTAAAGGGGTTAAATATAAAAACGGCTCCGGTTCCGTTATTTTAAGGGTTAAAGCTTCCAAATTTGGTGTGCAATACTTTTAAGGCTTTAAGACACTGTGGTGAAATTTTGGTGAATTTTGAACAATTCCTTCATACTTTTTCGCAATTGCAGTAATAAAGTGTGTTTAGTTTAAAATTTAAAGTGACAGTAACGGTTTTATTTTAAAACGTTTTTTGTGCTTTGTTATCAAGTTTATGCCTGTTTAACATGTCTGAACTACCAGATAGATTGTGTTCTGACTGTGGGGAAACCAAGGTTCCTTCTCATTTAACTATATGTATTTTATGTCATAAAAAAATTTAGTAAAAATGATGCCCAAGATGATTCCTCAAGTGAGGGGAGTAAGCATGGTACTGCATCATCCCCTCCTTCGTCTACACCAGTCTTGCCCATACAGGAGGCCCCTAGTACATCTAGTGCGCCAATACTCCTTACTATGCAACATTTAACGGCTGTAATGGATAATTCTATCAAAAACATTTTAGCCAATATGCCCACTTATCAGCGAAAGCGCGACTGCTCTGTTTTAGTAAATTCTGTAGAGCATGAGAACGCTGATGATATGGTTTCTGAAGGGCCCCTACACCAGTCTGAGGGGGCCAGGGAGGTTTTGTCTGAGGGAGAAATTTCAGATTCAGGAAACATTTCTCAACAAGCTGAACCTGATGTGATTACTTTTAAATTTAAGTTGGAACATCTCCGCGCTCTGCTTAAGGAGGTGTTATCCAATTTGGATGATTGTGATTATCTGGTCATTCCAGAACCACTATGTAAAATGGAAAAGTTCTTAGAGGCCCCGGGGCTCCCCGAAGCTTTTCCTATATCCAAGCGGGTGGCGTACATTGTTAGTAAAGAATGGGACAGGCCCGGTATACCTTTAGTACCTCCCCCCATATTTAAAAAATTGTTTTCCTATAGTCGACCCCAGAAAGGACTGATGGCAGACAGTCCCCAAGGTCGAGGGGGCGGTTTCTACTCTACACAAGCGCGCCACTATACCCATAGAAGATAGTTGTGCTTTCCAAGATCCTATGGATAAAAAATGAGAAGGTCTGCTAAAAAAAGATGTTTGTTCAGCAAGGTTCCCTTCTACAACCAATTGCATGCATTGTCCCTGTCACTGCAGCCGCGTGTTTCTAGTTTGATGAGCTAGGAAAGGCGATTATTAGTAATTCTTCTTCTTATGAGGAGATTATGGACAGAATTCGTGCTCTTAAATTGGCTAATTCTTTCACCCTAGACGCCACCTTGCAATTGGCTAGGTTAGCGGCGAAAAAATTCTGGGTTTGCTATTGTGGCGCAGAGCGCTTTGGTTAAAATCTTGGGCAGCGGATGCGTCTTCCAAGAACAAATTGCTTGACATTCCTTTCAAGGGGAAAACACTCTTTGGCCCTGACTTGAAAGAGATTATCTCTGATATCACTGGGGGCAAGGGCCACGCACTTCCTCAGGATAGGTCTTTTCAAGACCAAAAATAAACCTAAGTTTCGTCCCTTTCGCAGAAACGGATCAGCCCCAAGGGCTACGTCCTCTAAGCAGGAAGGTAATACTTCTCAAGCCAATCCAGCCTGGAGACCTATGCAAGGCTGGAACAAAGGAAAGCAGGCCAGGAAACCTGCCACTGCTACCAAGACAGCATGAAATGCGGGCCCCCGATCCGGGACCGGATCTGGTGGGGGGCAGACTCTCTCTCTTCGCTCAGGCTTGGGCAAGAGATGTTCTGGATCCTTGGGCGCTAGAAATAGTCTCCCAAGGTTATTCTCTGGAGTTCAAGGGGCTTCCTCCAAGGGGGAGGTTCCACAGGTCTCAGTTGTCTTCAGACCACATAAGAAGACAGGCATTCTTACATTGGGTAGAAGACCTGCTAAAAATGGGAGTGATTCATCCTGTTCCATTAGGAGAACTAGGGATGGGGTTCTACTCCAATCTGTTCATAGTTCCCAAAAAAGAGGGAACGTTCAGACCAATCTTAGATCTCAAGATCTTGAACAAGTTTCTCAAGGTTCCATCGTTCAAGATGGAAACCATTCGAACACTTCTTCCTTCCATCCAGGAAGGTCAATTCATGACCAAGGTGGATTTCAAGGATGCGTATCTACATATTCCTATCCACAAGGAACATCATCGGTTCCTAAGGTTTGCATTCCTGGACAAGCATTTCCAGTTCGTGGCGTTTTCTTTCGGATTAGCCACTGCTCCTAGGATTTTCTCATAGGTACTAGGGTCCCTTCTGGCGGTGCTAAGACCAAGGGGCATTGCTGTAGTACCTTACTTGGACGACATTCTGATTCGAGCGTCGTCCCTTCCTCAAGTAAAGGCTCACACGGACATTGTCCTGGCCTTTCTCCGATCTCACGGATGGAAAGTGAACGTGGAAAAGAGTTCTCTATCTCCGTCAACGAGGGTTCCCTTCTTGGGAACTATAATAGACTCCTTAGAAATGAGGATTTTTCTGACAGAAGCCAGAAAAACAAAACTTCTAGACTCTTGTCGGATACTTCATTCCGTTCCTCTTCCTTCCATAGCGCAGTGCATGGAAGTGATAGGTTTGATGGTAGCGGCAATGGACATAGTTCCTTTTGTGCACATTCATCTAAGACCATTACAACTGTTCATGCTCAGTCAGTGGAATGGGGACTATTCAGACTTGTCTCCGAAGATACAAGTAAATCAGAGGACCAGAGACTCATTCCGTTGGTGGCTGTCCCTGGACAACCTGTCACAAGGGATGACCTTCCGCAGACCAGAGTGGGTCATTGTCACGACCGACGCCAGTCTGATGGGCTGGGGCGCGGTCTGGGGATCCCTGAAAGCTCAGGGTCTTTGGTCTCGGGTAGAATCTCTTCTACCGATAAATATTCTGGAACTGAGAGCGATATTCAATGCTCTCAAAGCTTGGCCTCAGCTAGCGAGGGCCAAGTTCATACATCAACCATCAGGGGGGAACAAGGAGTTCCCTAGCGATGGAAGAAGTGACCAAAATCATTCTATGGGCGGAGTCTCACTCCTGCCACCTGTCTGCTATCCACATCCCAGGAGTGGAAAATTGGGAAGCGGATTTTCTGAGTCGTCAGACATTGCATCCGGGGGAGTGGGAACTCCATCCGGAAATCTTTGCCCCAGTCACTCAACCGTGGGGCATTCCAGACATGGATCTGATGGCCTCTCGTCAGAACTTCAGAGTTCCTTACTACGGGTACAGATCCAGGGATCCCAAGGCGGCTCTAGTGGATGCACTAGTAGCACCTTGGACCTTCAAACTAGCTTATGTGTTCCCGCCGTTTCCTCTCATCCCCAGGCTGGTAGCCAGGATCAATCAGGAGAGGGCGTCGGTGATTTTGATAGCTCCTGCGTGGCCACGCAGGACTTGGTATGCAGATCTGGTGAATATGTCATCGGCTCCACCATGGAAGCTACCTTTGAGACGAGACCTTCTTGTTCTAGGTCCGTTCGACCCACTCCAGCTGACTGCTTGGAGATTGAACGCTTGATCTTATCAAAGCGAGGGTTCTCAGATTCTGTTATTAATACTCTTGTTCAGGCCTGAAAGCCTGTAACCAGAAAAATTACCACATAATTTGGTATATCTGTTGGTGTGAATCTGCAGGATTCCCTTCGGACAAGGTTAAGATTCCTAAGAGTCTATCCTTCCTTCGAGAAGGATTGGAAAAAGGATTATCTGCAAGTTCCTTGATGGGACAGATTTCTGCCTTGTCTGTGTTACTTCACAAAAAGCTGGCAGCTGTGCCAGATGTTCTAGCCTTTGTTCAGGCTCTGGTTAGAATCAAGCCTGTTTACAAAATTTTGACTCCTCCTTGGAGTCTCAACCTAGTTCTTTCAGTTCTTCAGGGGGTTCCGTTTGAACCCTTACATTCCGTTGATATTAAGTTATTATCTTGGAAAGTTTTGTTTTTGGTTGCAATTTCTTCTGCTAGAAGAGTTTCAGAATTATCTGCTCTGCAGTGTTCTTCTCCTTATCTGGTGTTCCATGCAGATAAGGTGGTTTTGCGTACTAAACCTGGTTTTCTTCCAAAAGTTGTTTCTAACAAAAACATTAACCAGGAGATAGTTGTGCCTTCTTTGTGTCCTAATCCAGTTTCAAAGAAGGAACGTTTGTTGCACAACTTGGATGTAGTTCGTGCTCTCAAATTTTACTTAGCAGCTACTAAGGATTTCAGACAAACTTCGTCTTTGTTTGTTGTTTATTCTGGTAAACGGAGAGGTCAAAAAAAGCAACTTCTACCTCTCTCTCCTTCTGGATTAAAAGCATTATCCGATTGGCTTATGAGACTGCCGGACGGCAGCCTCCTGAAAGAATCACAGCTCACTCCACTAGGGCTGTGGCTTCCACATGGGCCTTCAAGAACGAGGCTTCTGTTGATCAGATATGTAAGGCAGCGACTTGGTCTTCACTGCACACTTTTTCTAAATTTTACAAATTTGATACTTTTGCTTCTTCTGAGGCTATTTTTTGGGAGAAAGGTTTTGCAAGCCGTGGTGCCTTCCATTTAGGTGACCTGATTTGCTCCCTCCCTTCATCCGTGTCCTAAAGCTTTGGTATTGGTTCCCACAAGTAAGGATGACGCCGTGGACCGGACACACCTATGTTGGAGAAAACAGAATTTATGTTTACCTGATAAATTACTTTCTCCAACGGTGTGTCCGGTCCACGGCCCGCCCTGGTTTTTTTAATCAGGTCTGATAATTTATTTTCTTTAACTACAGTCACCACGGTAACATATGGTTTCTCCTATGCAAATATTCCTCCTTAACGTCGGTCGAATGACTGGGGTAGGCGGAGCCTAGGAGGGATCATGTGACCAGCTTTGCTGGGCTCTTTGCCATTTCCTGTTGGGGAGGAGAATATCCCACAAGTAAGGATGACGCCGTGGACCGGACACACCGTTGGAGAAAGTAATTTATCAGGTAAACATAAATTCTGTTTTTTTTTTTTGGTTTACAGTATTGGTTGTGTTCTTTCTTTGTTTAGGACAATGGGCTCCAAGTACTGTGTCACACTGCAGGATGTGCAGAAAGCTGAAACCCGTATTCAAGGTCTGATCCATATGACTCCAGTTATGACCAGCTCCAGCTTGAACAAGTTAGCTGCACGCAAGTTGTTCTTTAAATGTGAGCTCCTACAGAAGACAGGGTCTTTCAAGGTGAACCTAGAAAAGGCTGCAATAGGATTCTTAGAAAGTTTTGTGTCTCCCCAATTTGTTGGTTATTTCATACATGCAATGCTACTACTTTGTCACATGGTGGCAGTATACTGTTCTGCAATTAAAGTGAATGTAAATTTTGATGCTAAAGTGCCTGGTTTTTAAAACATCGATTATAACAGGGGTACTTTAATTCATCAAAATTTTCATTTCACTCCTGTTGTGAAAAAAAACTTGCCTTTAATCTTCAGAGCAGCTCCAGCTTCCTCCACCCGTTTCAAAGCCTCTTCCTGGGTCTAAAATGAGGCATCCGGCTTCCTCCAATCGCAGCAGTGAATCAGATACTGAATCCCCCGGGGGGGAAGCTGTGATTGGAGGATGACCTATCAATCATTTCTGACATCAGAAATGGCTTGTGAGGCCAGAGGAAGCTGGAGCTGCTGTGAAGTTTTTTTTTTTTTTTTTGTTTTTTTTTTTTTTTGTCACAACAGGAGTGAAATGTAAATTTTGATGAATTAAAGTGCCCCTGTTTTAAAAACCGGGCACTTAAGCATCAAAATTTACATTCACTTTAAGCCTAAAGTAACAAATGCTTGAACATAAATTATTGGGGATTTGTACATTAAGTGATGCTGTGTGGTTATTGTGCGCAACATGCTAATCATTTTATTTGTGATGTTAGATCCATGTCTTTAGCTATATTAGCTAGAAGAGCTTTGTGGCTTAAATCTTGGAATGCTGATATGACATCTAAATCTAGATTACTGTCTCTTTCTTTCCAAGGTAATAATTTATTTCGTTCTCAGTTGGATTCTATTATTTCAACTGTTACTGGGGGAAAGGAGTTTCTTTCATGTAATTAACAAGAGTCCATGAGCTAGTGACGTATGGGATATACATTCCTACCAGGAGGGGCAAAGTTTCCCAAACCTTAAAATGCCTATAAATACACCCCTCACCACACCCACAAATCAGTTTTACAAACTTTGCCTCCGATGGAGGTGGTGAAGTAAGTTTGTGCTAGATTCTACGTTGATATGCGCTCCGCAGCAAGTTGGAGCCCGGTTTTCCTCTCAGCGTGCAGTGAATGTCAGAGGGATGTGAGGAGAGTATTGCCTATTGAATGCAGTGATCTCCTTCTACGGGGTCTATTTCATAAGGTTCTCTGTTATCGGTCGTAGAGATTCATCTCTTACCTCCCTTTTCAGATCGACGATATACTCTTATATATTTACCATTTCCTCTACTGATTCTCGTTTCAGTACTGGTTTGGCTTTCTACAAACATGTAGATGAGTGTCCTGGGGTAAGTAAGTCTTATTTTCTGTGACACTCTAAGCTATGGTTGGGCACTTTATTTATAAAGTTCTAAATATATGTATTCAAACATTTATTTGCCTTGACTCAGAATGTTCAACTTTCCTTATTTCCAGACAGTCAGTTTCATATTTGGGATTATGCTTTAATTATCATATATTTTCTTACCTCAAAAATTTGACTTTTTTCCCTGTGGGCTGTTAGGCTCGCGGGGGCTGAAAATGCTTCATTTTATTGCGTCATTCTTGGCGCGGACTTTTTTGGCGCAAAAATTCATTTCCGTTTCCGGCGTCATACGTGTCGCCGGAAGTTGCGTCATTTTTGACGTTATTTTGCGCCAAAAATGTCGGCGTTCCGGATGTGGCGTCATTTTTGGCGCCAAAAGCATTTAGGCGCCAAATAATGTGGGCGTTTTATTTGGCGCCAAAAAATATGGGCGTCGCCTTTGTCTCCACATTATTTCAGTCTCATTTTTCATTTGCTTCTGGTTGCTAGAAGCTTGATGTTTGGCATTTTTTTCCCATTCCTGAAACTGTCTTATAAGGAATTTGATCTATTTTGCTTTATATGTTGTTTTTTCTCTTACATATTGCAAGATGTCTCACGTTGCATCTGAGCCAGAAGATACTACAGGAAAACCTCTGCCTGCTGGATCTACCAAAGCTAAGTGTATCTGCTGTAAACTTTTGGTAGCTATTCCTCCAGCTGTTGTTTGTATTAAATGTCATGACAAACTTGTTAATGCAGATAATATTTCCTTTAGTGATGTACCATTGCCTGTTGCAGTTCCCTCAACATCTAAGGTGCAGAATGTTCCTGATAACATAAGAGATTTTGTTTCTGAATCTATAAAGAAGGCTTTGTCTGTTATTTCTCCTTCTAGTAAACGTAAAAAGTCTTTTAAATCTTCTCTCTCTACAGATGAATTTTTAAATGAACACCATCATTCTGATTCTTTGGACTCTTCTGGTTCAGAGGATTCTGTCTCAGAGATTGATGCTGATAAATCTTCATATTTATTTAAGATGGAATTTATTCGCTCTTTACTTAAAGAAGTACTAATTGCTTTAGAAATAGAGGATTCTAGTCCTCTTGATACTAATTCTATACGTTTGGATAAGGTTTTTAAAGCTCCTGCGGTTATTCCAGAAGTCTTTCCTGTTCCTAATGCTATTTCTGCAGTAATTGCTAAGGAATGGGATAGATTGGGTAATTCATTTACTCCTTCTAAACGTTTTAAGCAATTATATCCTGTTCCGCCTGACAGGTTAGAATTTTGGGACAAAATCCCTAAAGTTGATGGGGCTATTTCTACCCTTGCTAAACGTACTACCATTCCTACATCAGATGGTACCTCGTTTAAGGATCCTTTAGATAGAAAAATTGAATCTTTTCTAAGAAAAGCTTATCTATGTTCAGGTAATCTTCTTAGACCTGCTATATCATTGGCTGATGTTGCTGCAGCTTCAACTTTTTGGTTGGAAACTCTAGCGCAACAAGTAACAAATCGTGATTCTCATGATATTATTATTCTTCTCCAGCATGCTAATAATTTCATCTGTGATGCCATTTTTGATATTATTAGAGTTGATGTTAGATTTATGTCTCTGGCTATCTTAGCCAGAAGAGCTTTATGGCTTAAGACTTGGAATGCTGATATGGCTTCTAAATCAACTCTACTTTCCATTTCTTTCCAGGGAAACAAATTATTTGGTTCTCAGTTGGATTCTATTATTTCAACTGTTACTGGTGGGAAAGGAACTTTTTTACCACAGGATAAAAAGTCTAAAGGTAAAAACAGGGCTAACAATCGTTTTCGTTCCTTTCGTTTCAACAAAGAACAAAAGCCTGATCCTTCGTCCTCAGGAGCAGTTTCAGTTTGGAAACCATCTCCAGTCTGGAATAAATCCAAGCCTGCTAGAAAGGCAAAGCCTGCTTCTAAGTTCACATGAAGGTACGGCCCTCATTCCAGTTCAGCTGGTAGGGGGCAGGTTACGTTTTTTCAAAGAAATTTGGATCAATTCTGTTCACAATCTTTGGATTCAGAACATTGTTTCAGAAGGGTACAGAATTGGTTTCAAGATGAGACCTCCTGCAAAGAGATTTTTTCTTTCCCATGTCCCAGTAAATCCAGTGAAAGCTCAAGCATTTCTGAATTGTGTTTCAGATTTAGAGTTGGCTGGAGTAATTATGCCAGTTCCAATTCCGGAACAGGGGATGGGGTTTTATTCAAATCTCTTCATTGTACCAAAGAAGGAGAATTCCTTCAGACCAGTTCTGGATCTAAAATTATTGAATCGTTATGTAAGGATACCAACGTTCAAGATGGTAACTGTAAGGACTATATTGCCTTTTGTTCAGCAAGGGAATTATATGTCCACAATAGATTTACAGGATGCATATCTGCATATTCCGATTCATCCAGATCATTATCAGTTCCTGAGATTCTCTTTTCTAGACAAGCATTACCAATTTGTGGCTCTACCGTTTGGCCTTGCTACAGCTCCAAGAATTTTCACAAAGATTCTCGGTGCCCTTCTGTCTGTAATCAGAGAACAGGGTATTGTGGTATTTCCTTATTTGGACGATATCTTGGTACTTGCTCCGTCTTTACATTTAGCAGAGTCTCATACGAATCGACTTGTGTTGTTTCTTCAAGATCATGGTTGGAGGATCAATTTACCAAAAAGTTCTTTGATTCCTCAAACAAGGGTAACCTTTCTGGGTTTCCAGATAGATTCAGTGTCCATGACTTTGTCTTTAACAGACAAGAGACGTCTAAAATTGATTACAGCCTGTCGAAACCTTCAGTCTCAATCATTCCCTTCGGTAGCCTTATGCATGGAAATTCTAGGTCTTATGACTGCTGCATCGGACGCGATCCCCTTTGCTCGTTTTCACATGCGACCTCTTCAGCTCTGTATGCTGAACCAATGGTGCAGGAATTACACGAAGATATATCAATTAATATCTTTAAAACCGATTGTTCGGCACTCTCTAACGTGGTGGACAGATCACCATCGTTTAATTCAGGGGGCTTCTTTTGTTCTTCCGACCTGGACTGTAATTTCAACAGATGCAAGTCTCACAGGTTGGGGAGCTGTGTGGGGATCTCTGACGGCACAAGGAGTTTGGGAATCTCAGGAGGTGAGATTACCGATCAATATCTTGGAACTCCGTGCAGTTTTCAGAGCTCTTCAGTTTTGGCCTCTTCTGAAGAGAGAATCGTTCATTTGTTTTCAGACAGACAATGTCACAACTGTGGCATACATCAATCATCAAGGAGGGACTCACAGTCCTCTGGCTATGAAAGAAGTATCTCGAATTTTGGTTTGGGCGGAATCCAGCTCCTGTCTAATCTCTGCGGTTCATATCCCAGGTGTAGACAATTGGGAAGCGGATTATCTCAGTCGCCAAACGTTGCATCCGGGCGAATGGTCTCTTCACCCAGAGGTATTTCTTCAGATTGTTCAAATGTGGGGGTTCCCAGAGATAGATCTGATGGCCTCTCATCTAAACAAGAAACTTCCCAGGTATCTGTCCAGATCCCGGGATCCTCGGGCGGAGGCAGTGGATGCATTATCACTTCCTTGGAAGTATCATCCTGCCTATATCTTTCCGCCTCTAGTTCTTCTTCCAAGAGTAATCTCCAAGATTCTGAGGGAATGCTCGTTTGTTCTGCTAATAGCTCCGGCATGGCCTCACAGGTTTTGGTATGCGGATCTTGTCCGGATGGCATCTTGCCAACCATGGACTCTTCCGTTAAGACCAGACCTTCTGTCTCAAGGTCCTTTTTTCCATCCGGATCTGAAATCCTTAAATTTAAAGGTATGGAGATTGAACGCTTGATTCTTGGTCATAGAGGTTTCTCTGACTCCGTGATTAATACTATGTTACAGGCTCGTAAATCTGTATCTCGAGAGATATATTATAGAGTCTGGAAGACTTATATTTCTTGGTGTCTTTCTCATCATTTTTCTTGGCATTCTTTTAGAATACCGAGGATTTTACAGTTTCTTCAGGATGGTTTAGATAAGGGTTTGTCCGCGAGTTCTTTGAAAGGACAAATCTCCGCTCTTTCTGTTCTTTTTCACAGAAAGATTGCTATTCTTCCTGATATTCATTGTTTTGTACAAGCTTTGGTTCGTATAAAACCTGTCATTAAGTCAATTTCTCCTCCTTGGAGTTTGAATTTGGTTCTGGGAGCTCTTCAAGCTCCTCCGTTTGAACCTATGCATTCATTGGACATTAAATTACTTTCTTGGAAAGTTTTGTTCCTTTTGGCTATCTCTTCTGCTAGAAGAGTTTCTGAATTTTCTGCTCTTTCGTGTGAGTCTCCTTTTCTGATTTTTCATCAGGATAAGGCGGTGTTGCGAACTTCTTTTGAATTTTTACCTAAAGTTGTGAATTCCAACAACATTAGTAGAGAAATTGTGGTTCCTTCATTATGTCCTAATCCTAAGAATTCTAAGGAGAAATCATTGCATTCTTTGGATGTTGTTAGAGCTTTGAAATATTATGTTGAAGCTACGAAATCTTTCCGTAAGACTTCTAGTCTATTTGTTATCTTTTCCGGTTCTAGGAAAGGCCAGAAAGCTTCTGCCATTTCTTTGGCATCTTGGTTGAAATCTTTAATTCATCTTGCCTATGTTGAGTCGGGTAAAATTCCGCCTCAGAGAATTACAGCTCATTCTACTAGGTCAGTATCTACTTCCTGGGCGTTTAGGAATGAAGCTTCGGTTGACCAGATCTGCAAAGCAGCAACTTGGTCCTCTTTGCATACTTTTACTAAATTCTACCATTTTGATGTATTTTCTTCTTCTGAAGCAGTTTTTGGTAGAAAAGTTCTTCAGGCAGCGATTTCAGTTTGAATCTTCTGCTTATGTTTTTTGTTAAACTTTATTTTGGGTGTGGATTATTTTCAGCAGGAATTGGCTGTCTTTATTTTATCCCTCCCTCTCTAGTGACTCTTGTGTGGAAAGATCCACATCTTGGGTAGTCATTATCCCATACGTCACTAGCTCATGGACTCTTGTTAATTACATGAAAGAAAACATAATTTATGTAAGAACTTACCTGATAAATTCATTTCTTTCATATTAACAAGAGTCCATGAGGCCCACCCTTTTTTGTGGTGGTTATGATTTTTTTGTATAAAGCACAATTATTCCAATTCCTTATTTTATATGCTTCGCACTTTTTTTCTTATCACCCCACTTCTTGGCTATTCGTTAAACTGATTTGTGGGTGTGGTGAGGGGTGTATTTATAGGCATTTTAAGGTTTGGGAAACTTTGCCCCTCCTGGTAGGAATGTATATCCCATACGTCACTAGCTCATGGACTCTTGTTAATATGAAAGAAATGAATTTATCAGGTAAGTTCTTACATAAATTATGTTTTTTCTGCCTCAGGATAAGAAAACCTAAGGGTAAATCTAAGGCTCCCCCCAAGGAATCTGCCTCCAATTGGAACCTTCCTCAAATTGGAATAAATCCAAGCCTTTTAGGAAACAAAAGTCAGCCCCTAAGTCCGCATTAAGGTGCGTCCCTCATTCCAGCTCAGCTGGTGGGGGGCAGATTAAGGTTTTTCAAGGATATTTGGATAAAATCTGTTCAAAATTAATGGATTCAGAGCATTGTCTCTCAAGGGTATCGAATAGAATTCAGAGTAAGACCTCCTGTGAGAAGATTTTTTCTCTCACATATCCCAGTAAAATCCAGTAAAAGCTCAGGCTTTCCTGAAGTGTGTTTCAGACCTGGAGTCTTCAGGGGTAATCATGCTAGTTCCTCTTCTGGAACAAGGTTTGGGGTTTTATTCAAATCTATTCATTGTCCCAAAGAAGGAAAATGTATTCAGACCAGTTCTGGATCTGAAAATTTTGAATCGTTATGTTAGAGTACCAATTTTCAAGATGGTGACTATAAGGACTATTCTGCCTTTTGTTCAGCGAGGACATTATATGTCTACAATAGACTTGCAGGATGCATACCTTCATATTCCGATTCATCCAGAACATTTTCAGTTTCTGAGATTCTTTTTTCTAGACAAGCATTACCAATTTGTTGCTCTTCCATTTGGCTTAGCAACCGCTCCAAGAATCTTTTTCAAAGGTTCTAGGTGTCCTACTCTCTGTAATCAGAGAACAGGGTATTGAGGTGTTTCCTTATTTGGAAGATATCTTGGTACTAGCTCCATCTTTACGTACTGCAGAATCTCGCACAAATCAACTAGAATTGTTTCTTTGGAAACATGGTTGGAGGATCAATTTACCAAAAAGTTTCTTGATTCCTCAGACAAAGGTCACCTTTTTAGGCTTCCAGATAGATTCAGTGTCCATGACTCTGTCTCTAACAGACAAGAGACGTTTAAAATTGGTTGCAGCCTGCCGGCATCTTCAGTCTCAGTCATTCCCTTCAGTGGCTATGTGCATGGAAGTTTTAGGTCTCATGACTGCAGCATCGGACGCGATCCCCTTTGATCCTTAAATCCCAATGTACGACACTCTCTGACATGGTGGATAGATCACCATCATTTAGTTCAAGGGGCTTCTTTTGTTTGGCCAACCTGGACTGTGATCACAACAGATGTGAGTTTTTCAGGTTGGGGAGCTGTTTGAGGATCTCTGACAGCACAAGGGGTTTGGAAATCTCAAGAGGCGAGATTTCCAATACATATTTTAGAACTCCGTGCAATTCTCAGAGCTCTTCAGTTTTGGCCTCTGTTAAAGAGAGAACCGTTCATTTGTTTTCAGACAGACATTATCACAACAGTGGCATATGTCAATCATCAGGGTGGGACTCACAGTCCCCAAGCTATGAAAGAAGTATCTCGAATACTTGTTTGGGCGGAATCCAGCTCCTGTCTAATCTCTGCGGTGCATATCCCAGGTGTAGACTATTGGGAAGCGGATTATCTCAACCGCTAGACTTTACATCCAAGGGAGTGGTTTCTCCATCCAGATGTTTTTTTTTCTCAGATTGTTCAGATGTGGGTTCCTCTAGAGTTAGATCTCATGGCCTCTCATCTAAACAAGAAACTTCCCAGATACCTGTCCAGGTCCAGGGATGTTCAGGCGGAAGCAGTGGATGCGCTGACACTTCCTTGGTGTTATCATCCTGCTTATATCTTCCCGCCTTTAGATCTCCTTCCATGAGTGTTTTCCAAAATTATCATGGAACAATCATTTGTGTTACTGGTAGTGCCAGCATGGCCACACAGGGTTTGGTATGCGGATCGGGTTCAGAGGTTTAGTTGCCCGCCTTGGCCACTTCCGTTACGGCCAGACCTACTATCTCAAGGTCTATTTTTCCATCAGGATCTCAAATCATTACATTTGAAGGTATGGAAATTGAATGCTTAGTACTAAGTCATAGAGGTTTCTCTGACTCAGTGATTGATACTATGTTACAAGCTCGTAAATCAGTCTCTAGGAAGATTTATTATAGAGTTTGAAAGACTTACATTTCATGGTGTTCTTCTCATGAATTCTCCTGGCATTCTTTTAGAATTTCTAGAATTTTTACAGTTTTTTCAGGATGGTTTGGATACGGGTTTGTCTGCAAGTTCCTTGAAAGGACAAATCTCCGCTCTTTTTGTTTTATTTCACAGAAAGATTGCTATACTTCCTGATATACACTGTTTTATACAGGCTTTAGTTCGTATTAAGCCTGTCATTAAATCAATTTCTCCTCCTTGGAGTCTTAATTTGGTTCTGAAGGCTTTACAGGCTCCTCTATTTGAGCCTATGCATTCTTTGGACATTAAACTACTTTCTTGGAAAGTGTTGTTCCTTTTGGCTATCTCTTCTGCTAGAAGAGTTTCTGAGCTATCTGCTCTTTCTTGTGAATCTCCTTTTCTGACTTTTCATCAGGATAAGGTGGTTTTGCGGACTTCATTTGAATTTTTCCTTAAGGTTGTGAATTCTAACAACATTAGTAGAGAACTTGTTGTCCCTTCCTTGTGTCCTAATCCTAAGAATCCTTTGGAAAGATCCTTGCATTCTTTGGATGTGGTGAGAGCTTTGAAATATTATGTTGAAACTACTTAAGATTTCAGGAAGACTTCTAGTCTATTTGTTATATTTTCTGGTCCTAGGAAAGGTCAGAAGGCATCTGCTATTTCCTTGGCCTCTTGGTTAAAGCTTTTGATTCTTCAAGCTTATTTGGAGTCGGGTCAAGCCCCGCCTCAGAGAATTATAGCTCATTCTACTAGTTCAGTCTCCACTTCGTGGGTTTTTAAGAATGAAGCTTCAGTTGATTAGATTTGCAAAGCAGCGACTTGGTCCTCTTTGCATACATTTACTAAATTCTACCGTTTTATGTATTTGCTTCTTCGGAAGCAGCTTTTGGTAGAAAAGTTCTTCAGGCAGCTGTTTCAGTTTGATTCTTCTGCTTTTGATTTAAGTTTTTTCTTTCAAAAGTGAAAATAACTTATTTTTTGGGTTGTGGATTATTTTTTCAGCGGAATATGGCTGTTTTTATTTTATTCCCTCCCTCTCTAGTGACTCTTGAGTGGAAGACTCCACATCTTGGGTATTGATATCCCATATGTCACTAGCTCATTGACTCTTGCCAATTACATGAAAGAAAACATAATTTATGTAAGAACTTACCTGATAAATTCATTTCTTTCATATTGGCAAGAGTCCATGAGGCCCACCCTTTTTATGGTGGTTATGATTTTTTTGTATAAAGCACAATTGTTTCCAAATTTCCTTTGTTGATGCTTTCTACTCCTTTCTTTATCACCCCACTGCTTGGCTATTCGTTAAACTGAATTGTGGGTGTGGTGAGGGGTGTATTTATAGGCATTTTGAGGTTTGGGAAACTTTGCCCCTCCTGGTAGGATTGTATATCCCATATGTCACTAGCTCATGGACTCTTGCCAATATGAAAGAAATGAATTTATCAGGTAAGTTCTTACATAAATTATGTTATATATATATATATATATATATATATATATATATATATATATAATGTGTGTGTGTCAAAGAAATTAGGCAGACACTCAGGAATCAGTTCAAATCAAAGTTTCTTTACTGTTGGCAGCAGCACATAAAGAGCAACGTTTCGGGGTAAATTACCCCCTCCTCAGGCTCAATACAAACAAATGCCAAATGTACACCTTATATAGCCAGATAGACCCACCCCCAATTAACAATTATAACATCGTTAAGGAAAGAAAACACACCTATTGTGCAATTTAAAGTAATAACACTATACATCCCATCTCATTTATAATGTAATGTTTAAATGTCACAAACTATAACTTCTCACACTATGTGTGAATATTACTTCTAATTCTTAATAAATTCCATTTTATATTCTCACATGAACTATAAGCTAGTTTCTCACTCTCTACAGATCCTTTAAAGACATACTATATATACATTTCATACATTTGGGATGTTATTTTCTTATTATTAATTTTCTTTTTAGTTTTTTCTTTATTTTTTTATTATTTCTTTATTATTGTTATATTTATTAACCTCTCCCTGACCTGAAGAAAATTAAAACAGACCTGCTAAATGATACCCTCTATTAAGCCCTCTAGGATGTAACGTGCTAAGTCTATGTATCCACATAGCTTCTTTTTTAAGCAACATCCTTTCCCTGTCAAAGCCAATAGTTCCTTTAGAAACAGAGTACCATAAATCTTAGCTGATTCACCTGATGCCCCCTCTCAAAAAAATGAAAGGGGACAGGAAGGTGTCTCATTTTGGAGTTCCTAATGGTAGACTTATGTTGGGTGAGTCGCTCCTTAACACTCTGTGTCGTCTCGCCAACATATAATAGTCCACACGGACACTTTAGAGCATACACCACATAAGACGATTTACAAGTGAAATGGCCCTTAATATGAAAAAGTTTACCTGAATGGGGATGACTTATTGTATTGCCTTTAATAATACTATTGCAATGAGAGCAGTTGAGACAGGGAAAAGTCCCATTCTCAACAGGTCGAAAAACCTTTTGTACATTTTTCATGGTCTTTACCTTGGCCCTGACCAATTGCTTACCAATAGAATTACCCTTTCTAAAAGAAGAAAAAGGTGGAAATTTAAACTCCCTGATGTCTGGCATAGAATCCCTTAACATAAACCAATTCTTACAAATCACTTTATATAATTTGACGCTCATATTGCTGAAATTAGAAACAAAGGCCAATTTCTTAATCTCATCTCCATTTTGCTTAGGCTGAAGATTGATAGACTCCAATTCCCCATAGGAATAACCTCTTTCTTGAAACCTCTTGCGCATCTCATCTAAGCGCAATGAACAGGTTAAGGGGTCTGAGACTATCCTCTTCACTCTAAGAAATTGCGATTTTGGTACACTCTTAAATACCCTTGGCGGGTGATGGCTTTGACGGGACAATAAAGTATTCTTATCAGTAGGCTTTCTAAAAATGTCTGTCTCAAAGTGGTTGCCAGCTCGCATAACCACAGTGTCTAGGAAAGCCACACTCTTAGTATGATAATTAGCAGTGAATTTCACTGCTGGCACCTTACTTTCTATTCTTAAACGGAGTACCTCAATGGATTCAATGTTGCCCTGCCAAATGATGAATAGATAATCTATATATCGCCACAAAGCCAAACACTTATGAAACTCAGGATCAATATATATAACTTGTTCCTCCAATTGATCCATATAGAGGCAGGCGTAGGCAGGAGCAACATTTGAACCCATTGAGGTGCCCCGTAGCTGCAGACAAAATCTGTCATCAAAAGAGAAATAATTGTGAGTTAAAACTAGTTCTAATAACTCCATAAAGAAGTTAATTTGTCTATCAGAATATTTTCCTGACCGCACCAGAGAAGACCAGGCACTGTTTAAACCATCAACATGGGGGATTATAGTATACAGACTACTTACTTCCCAAGTGGCCAAAATGATGTCTTCTGGTAGGTCAGTTAAACTTCTGATTTTACTCAAAAAAATCACTAGTGTCTTTCAAAAAAGATCGTCCCTGTCTTACTAAAGGAGTGAAAACTTTTTCCAAAAATTTAGAAATTGGGCTAAATAAGGAATCAATGGAAGCCACTATGGGCCTACCCGGTGGATCACAAAGATCCTTATGTATCTTAGGTAATACATAGAAATTAGGGGTTTTTGGATTCTGATTAAATAAATAATCAAACATTTTTTCATTGATAATCTCATCATCAACAGCTGTTTTAAGCATCTCCCTAACTCTAGTCATAAACACAAGTAAAGGATCACAGTCAAGTTCCTTATAAACCCTTTGGTCACTCAATTGTCTTAAAATTTCACTTTTGTATTTGGATGTATCCATAACGACAATTGCTCCGCCCTTATCAGCTCCTTTAATAGTGATATCAGAATTATGTTTTAAATTTTCAAGGGCAGTCTTTTCAGCAATTGTCAAGTTATGTTTTACATCCAAACAAGAGGACCTATTAACCAAAGTCTCAAATTCCTTATTTACAACATTGATAAATGTGTCAACAGAATGATTGTACACAGTAGGGGTGAATTGACTCTGAACACGTAAACCAAAAACAGATGGATCCAAAATACATTTGTCCATTTGAGAGCCAGTATCAATCATAGGCTCTGATTCCCCAAAAAAAGCTTTCAGTTTAATAGTCCTGTATAAACGATGTATATCTAGCTGTAATTGAAAAGTGTCCACTTCCTCCACAGGGCAATAAGTAAGACCTTTAGACAAAACAAAAAGTTCTGCAGCAGAAAGTACATAACTTGAAATGTTAATGACATTGTTGATATTACCTATTTCTTTGCTCGGCGTGTTCGCCGTTGCATGCCCTGTCCCTGACTTCCTTGCTCATTTTTGGCTCAGTCTCCTCTTTCGCTTGGAGCTGGACTGTCGTCCCCCGAGGAGGTTGAAGAGGAACTTGTTTCCGTCGAGGCCGGATCATTCGTGGCTTTTTCCCCCCGCTGTGGCTTCCATGCTTTCGCCTGGGGTCGATTCTGAAAGCCACCCGATTGCCAACGATAGACATTTCCTGCTGTGTAGTCAGACTCATCACGTCTCAACTTCCGGCGCTTACGTTCCTCCACTTCCTTCCGGAACGTAGCTGCACCCTCCTTAGCCGTCTGAACCAGCTGTTTGAAGTCGTCCTCGGTCGATGCCTCACGAAGAAGCTCCTCCTGTGATTTAACCTTTTCCTCCAGGGTGAGTAACTCCATCTTGGAAAATTCAATGTTTAGAATCATTATACATACACACATGTATACTTCACTTTACAGCGATTCGCTAATACAGTGCTTTGTGGAGCTGAAGTTCAACCTCCAAGGATTTTGAAACAGTGCTGTAATCATTGTGAGATTGCGAGAAAAGTGACTTGCACCATTTTGTTATGCTTAGTTCCCTCTGTTAACTGCATTGCAGTGCAATCTGTATCTCAGTGCTATAGTCTGGCAAATTTTACTACAGTAATTGTCACTATTTTACAGGTACAGTATTTATTGAATACTAATTGAATACTTGCTGTGCTAGTGTTAAACTAAACGTAGCACTATTTCACCCCTAATATATGTTAGTTCAAACATGTTTTTAAGATTTTAAACACTGAAAAGAAAGCTAAAACTGCCTTGTTTCACTTTAAGGCGGTTTTCACTTAACAGCGCGGCTCCGGTCCCTAACCCGTTGTATGAGCGGGGTATACCTGTATGTGTATGTGGGTGTGGGTGTATGTATGTATGTGTATGTATATGTGTATGTATGTATGTATGTATATATATATATATATATATATATATATATATATATATATATATATATATATATATATATATATATATATATATATATATATATATATATATATATATATATAGTAAAAGAATACATCAGATATATGTATTTATGAATAAATAAAACATTTTCTGCTATGTAAAGAACAGTGGAATGTGAAATATTCATATGTTTTAATGTTGGGTTAGTGCAATTGGGTTTTGTTATGGTTTTATTTTACATTTGAAAAAAATCTATATATTTCAGAATATAAAGATAAATGTATAATATTCAGGCCAGATATGGGACATCAATCTTTGTCCCACTATAAAGGTTTTTCTTTATTATTTTATGCTCATATTTAAATGATCATTATATTGAAATGTTTTACATGGTGATATTATTTTTGAGCATGTAATGTTAATATTTATCCATCAAATCTATGTATTTAACCCATTGCCAATGTTTTATAGATACAGTATTGCTTGTAGCATGTGCTATGTTTACAAAACAAAACAAATTGTGCTGTTAAAATACACTTTTCTCCAACATAGGTGTGTCCGGTCCACGGCGTCATCCTTACTTGTGGGATATTCTCTTCCCCAACAGGAAATGGCAAAGAGCCCAGCAAAGCTGGTCATATGATCCCTCCTAGGCTCCGCCTACCCCAGTCATTCTCTTTGCCGTTGCACAGGCAACATCTCCACGGAGATGGCTAAGAGTTTTTTGGTGTTTAAATGTAGTTTTATTCTTCAATCAAGAGTTTGTTATTTTAAAATAGTGCTGGTATGTACTATTTACTCTGAAACAGAAAAGAGAAGAAGATTTCTGTTTGTAAGAGGAAGATGATTTTACCAAACGTTACTAAAATCGATTGCTGTTTCCACACAGGACTGTTGAGATGAAGTAACTTCAGTTGGGGGAAGCAGTTGGCAGACTTTTCTGCCTGAGGTATGACTGGCCACATTTCTAACACGACTTGGTAATGCTGGAAGGCTGTAATTTTCCCTATGGGGACCGGTAAGCCATTTTCTTAGATTAAGTAAAAGAATAAAGGCTTTATAAGGGCTTAAAAAACTGGTAGACATTTTTCTGGGCTAAAATGATTACTTTGCTAAGCATATTTGACAGATTATAGCTCTTTATAGTTATTATAATCTTGGGGATTGTTGTTAAAAAACGTCAGGCACTGTATGGACACCTTTTTCAGATGGGGGCCTTCTCTAGTCATAGGCAGAGCCTCATTTTCGCGCCACTAATGCGCAGTTGTTTTTGGAAGGCAAGGCATGCAGATGCATGTGTGAGGAGCTAAGATCCACTGAAAAAGCTTATAGAAGGCGTCATTTGGTATCGTATTCCCCTCTGGGCTTGGTTGGGTCTCAGCAAAGCAGATTCCTGGGACTGTATAGGGGTTAAATGTAAAAACGGCTCCGGTTCCGTTATTTTAAGGGTTAAAGCTTTCAAATTTGGTGTGCAATACTTTTAAGGCTTTAAGACACTGTGGTGAAATTTTGGTGAATTTTGAACAATTGCTTCATACTTTTTCGCATATTCAGTAATAAAGTGTGTTCTGTTTAAAATTTAAAGTGACAGTAACGGTTTTATTTTAAAACGTTTTTTGTGCTTTGTTGACAAGTTTAAGCCTGTTTAACATGTCTGAACCATCAGATAAACGATGTTCTATATGTATGAAAGCCAATGTGTCTCCCCATTTAAATATATGTGATAATTGTGACATGGTGTCCAAACAAAGTAGGGACAATGATGCCACAGATAATAATAGTGCCCAAGATGATTCTTCAGATGAGGGGAGTAAGCATGGTACTGCATCACCCCCTTCTGTGTCTACACCAGTTTTGCCCACACAAGAGGCCCCTAGTACATCTAGTGCGCCAATACTTATTACAATGCAACAATTAACGGCTGTTATGGATAATTCTATTGCAAATATTTTATCTAAAATGCCTACTTATCAAAGAAAGCACGATTGCTCTGTTTTAAACACTGAAGAGCAAGAGGACGCTGATGATAACGTTTCTGACATACCCTCACACCAATCTGAAGGGGCCAGGAGGGAGGTTTTGTCTGAGGGAGAAATTTCAGATTCAGGAAAAATTTCTCAACAAGCTGAACCTGATGTTGTAACATTTAAATTTAAATTAGAACATCTCCGCGCACTGCTTAAGGAGGTATTATCTACTCTGGATGATTGTGACAATTTGGTCATTCCAGAGAAATTATGTAAGATGGACAAGTTCCTAGAGGTTCCGGTGCCCCCCGATGTTTTTCCTATACCCAAGCGGGTGGCGGACATAGTAAACAAGGAATGGGAAAGGCCCGGCATACCTTTTGTTCCTCCCCCTATATTTAAGAAATTATTTCCTATAGTCGACCCCAGAAAGGACTTATGGCAGACAGTCCCTAAGGTCGAGGGGGCGGTCTCTACTCTAAACAAACGCACTACTATTCCCATAGAAGATAGTTGTGCTTTTAAAGATCCTATGGATAAAAAATTAGAGGGTTTGCTTAAAAAAATGTTTGTTCAGCAAGGTTACCTTCTTCAACCAATTTCATGCATTGTTCCTGTCACTACGGCAGCGTGTTTCTGGTTCGAAGAACTAGAAAAGTCGCTCAATAAAGAATCTTCGTATGAGGAGGTTATGGACAGAGTTCATGCACTTAAATTGGCTAACTCTTTTATTCTAGATGCCGCTTTGCAATTAGCTAGATTAGCGGCGAAAAATTCAGGGTTTGCTATCGTGGCGCGCAGAGCGCTCTGGCTAAAGTCTTGGTCAGCGGATGTGTCTTCCAAGACAAAATTGCTTAACATCCCTTTCAAGGGCAAAACACTGTTTGGTCCTGATTTGAAAGAGATTATTTCAGACATCACCGGAGGAAAGGGCCACGCCCTTCCTCAGGATAGGTCTTTTAAGGCTAGAAATAAGCCTAATTTTCGTCCCTTTCGCAGAAACGGACCAGCCTCTACTTCTACATCCTCTAAGCAAGAGGGTAATACTTCTCAACCCAAACCAGCCTGGAGACCGATGCAAGGCTGGAACAAGGGTAAGCAGGCCAAGAAGCCTGCCACTGCTACCAAAACAGCATGAAGGGATGGCCCCCGATCCGGGACCGGATCTGGTGGGGGGCAGACTTTCTCTCTTTGCTCAGGCCTGGGCAAGAGATGTTCAGGATCCTTGGGCATTAGAAATAGTTTCTCAAGGTTATCTCCTGGAATTCAAGGAACTACCCCCAATGGGAAGGTTCCACAGGTCTCAATTATCTTCAAACCAAATAAAAAGACAGGCATTCTTACATTGTGTAGAAGACCTGTTAAAGATGGGAGTAATTCATCCAGTTCCAATAAGAGAACAAGGGTTGGGGTTTTACTCCAACCTGTTCATAGTTCCCAAAAAAGAGGGAACATTCAGACCAATTCTAGATCTCAAGATCCTAAACAAATTTCTCAGGGTTCCATCGTTCAAAATGGAAACCATTCAAACGATCCTTCCTACCATCCAGGAAGGTCAATTTATGACCACGGTGGATTTAAAGGATGCGTACCTCCATATTCCTATCCACAAGGAACATCATCAGTTCCTAAGGTTCGCTTTTCTGGACAAGCATTACCAGTTTGTGGCACTTCCATTCGGATTAGCCACTGCTCCGAGAATTTTCACAAAGGTACTAGGGTCCCTTCTAGCGGTTCTAAGACCAAGGGGCATTGCAGTAGTACCGTACTTGGACGACATCCTGATTCAAGCGTCGTCTCTGTCAAAAGCAAAGGCTCATACGGACATCGTCCTAGCCTTTCTCAGATCTCACGGATGGAAAGTGAACATAGAAAAAAGTTCTCTTTCCCCGTCAACAAGAGTTCCCTTCTTGGGAACAATAATAGACTCCTTAGAAATGAGGATTTTTCTGACAGAGGTCAGAAAATCAAAACTTCTAAGCTCTTGTCAAGTTCTTCATTCTGTTCTTCGTCCTTCCATAGCGCAGTGCATGGAAGTAATAGGATTGATGGTTGCAGCAATGGACATAGTTCCTTTTGCACGAATTCATCTAAGACCATTACAACTGTGCATGCTCAGACAGTGGAATGGGGATTATACAGACTTGTCTCCGACGATTCAAGTAGATCAAAGGACCAGAGATTCACTCCGTTGGTGGCTAATCCTGGACAACCTGTCACAGGGAATGAGCTTCCGCAGACCAGAGTGGGTCATTGTCACGACCGACGCCAGTCTGGTGGGCTGGGGCGCGGTCTGGGAACCCCTGAAAGCTCAGGGTCTATGGTCTCGGGAAGAATCTCTTCTCCCGATAAACATTCTGGAACTGAGAGCGATATTCAATGCTCTCAAAGCTTGGCCTCATCTAGCAAAGGCCAAATTCATAAGGTTTCAATCAGACAACATGACGACAGTTGCATATATCAACCATCAGGGGGGAACAAGGAGTTCCCTGGCGATGGAGGAAGTGACCAAGATAATTCAATGGGCGGAGGATCACTCCTGCCACTTGTCTGCAATCCACATCCCAGGAGTGGAAAATTGGGAAGCGGATTTTCTGAGTCGTCAGACATTCCATCCGGGGGAGTGGGAACTCCACCCGGAAATCTTTGCCCAAATAACTCAATTATGGGGCATTCCAGACATGGATCTGATGGCGTCTCGTCAGAACTTCAAGGTTCCTTGTTACGGGTCCAGATCCAGGGATCCCAAGGCGACTCTAGTAGATGCACTAGTAGCACCTTGGACCTTCAACCTAGCTTATGTTTTCCCACCGTTTCCTCTCATTCCCAGGCTGGTAGCCAGGATCAACCAGGAGAGGGCTTCGGTGATCTTGATAGCTCCTGCGTGGCCACGCAGGACTTGGTATGCAGACCTGGTGAATATGTCATCGGCTCCACCATGGAAGCTACCTTTGAGACAGGACCTTCTTGTTCAAGGTCCATTCGAACATCCGAATCTGGTTTCTCTCCAACTGACTGCTTGGAGATTGAACGCTTGATTTTATCAAAGCGTGGGTTTTCAGATTCTGTAATAGATACTCTGATTCAGGCTAGAAAGCCTGTGACTAGAAAAATTTACCATAAGATATGGAAAAAATATATCTGTTGGTGTGAATCTAAAGGATTCCCATGGAACAAGATAAAAATTCCTAGGATTTTATCCTTTCTACAAGAGGGTTTGGAGAAGGGATTATCTGCAAGTTCTCTGAAGGGACAGATTTCTGCGTTATCTGTTTTACTTCACAAAAGGCTGGCAGCTGTGCCAGACGTTCAAGCGTTTGTTCAGGCTCTGGTTAGAATCAAGCCTGTTTACAGACCTTTGACTCCTCCCTGGAGTCTTAATCTAGTTTTTTCAGTTCTTCAAGGGGTTTCGTTTGAACCCTTACATTCCGTAGATATTAAGTTATTATCTTGGAAAGTTTTGTTTTTGGTTGCAATTTCTTCTGCTAGAAGAGTTTCTGAGTTATCTGCTCTGCAGTGTTCTCCGCCCTATCTGGTGTTCCATGCAGATAAGGTGGTTTTGCGTACTAAGCCTGGTTTTCTTCTGAAAGTTGTGTCCAACAAGAATATTAACCAGGAGATAGTTGTACCTTCTTTGTGCCCGAATCCAGTTTCAAAGAAGGAACGTTTGTTACACAATTTGGACGTAGTCCGTGCTCTAAAATTCTATTTAGAGGCCACTAAAGATTTCAGACAAACTTCTTCTTTGTTTGTTGTTTATTCTGGTAAAAGGAGAGGTCAAAAAGCAACTTCTACCTCTCTTTCTTTTTGGCTTAAAAGCATTATCCGTTTGGCTTATGAGACTGCCGGACGGCAGCCTCCTGAAAGAATCACAGCTCACTCCACTAGGGCTGTGGCTTCCACATGGGCCTTCAAGAACGAGGCTTCTGTTGACCAGATATGTAAGGCAGCGACTTGGTCTTCACTGCACACTTTTGCCAAATTTTACAAATTTGATACTTTTGCTTCTTCAGAGGCTATTTTTGGGAGAAAGGTTTTGCAAGCCGTGGTGCCTTCCATTTAGGTGACCTGATTTGCTCCCTCCCTTCATCCGTGTCCTAAAGCTTTGGTATTGGTTCCCACAAGTAAGGATGACGCCGTGGACCGGACACACCTATGTTGGAGAAAACAGAATTTATGCTTACCTGATAAATTACTTTCTCCAACGGTGTGTCCGGTCCACGGCCCGCCCTGGTTTTTTTAATCAGGTCTGATGAATTATTTTCTCTAACTACAGTCACCACGGTATCATATGGTTTCTCCTATGCATATTTCCTCCTGTACGTCGGTCGAATGACTGGGGTAGGCGGAGCCTAGGAGGGATCATATGACCAGCTTTGCTGGGCTCTTTGCCATTTCCTGTTGGGGAAGAGAATATCCCACAAGTAAGGATGACGCCGTGGACCGGACACACCGTTGGAGAAAGTAATTTATCTGGTAAGCATAAATTCTGTTGTTTGTGGAGTTAAAAATCAACTTCTTCAAAAGGTTTTGTACATTTCATATTATAACTTATTTTTGATTTGTTGTAATAAACACATTTATATGTCAATTATTCTTTTTTGAAAACCTTTCAGTTCTTTAATCATTTGCTATTGTACTGTAATGCTCAACTTGGCCAGTAGTCTTCTTATCCCGGCATCAAGCTGGAATGATAGGGAATATCCCAGAGCAGAGAAAGTTTGCAAAATGAGTTAAGCGGTACTCACAGCAGGCAGGGTAGTCTTCGGCGGCAACAGGTAGGGAATTAACGGTTAGGCAGTTCAAGGGTAAACTACTTGAAAGACTGGAGACAAACAGGATAGCCTTTGACGGCAACAGGTAAAAAAAACTAGCGGTAAGGCAGTTCAAGAGTAAACCACTAGAATGGTCAGGCAGGCAGAGTTCAACCACAGTAAGGCAGTCCAAAGGTTCAAGGGATAAACAGGCAGAGTAGTTAGACAGGCAATGTTCAGCAACTGTATGGCAATCCAGTATTTATGGGTTAAGCAAGCAGAGTAGTCAGACAGGCAGAGTTTATTAACAGTGAGGCAAGCCAGTACTTTTGGGGTTAGGCAAACAGAGTAGTCAAAACAGGCAGCGTTCATCAACGGTAAAGCAATTCAGGGGTCAAGGCAAGCAGCGTAATCAAACAGACAGAGTTCATCAACAGTTAAGCAGTCCAGCAATTCAGGAGTTCAGCAACAGTGAATCAATACAGCAATTCAGCATACAGATATACAGCACCCAGGAGCACAAGAAGTAACACCTATATTTGGGCACAGGTGAGAGAGACTAAGGCCTTTACATAGGGAAGACAGGGCAGGTGGTAATAATGTAATCACTGTATTGCAGTTACACTGCCATATCCCTAGCAACAGAAGGAGTGACTGTGCCCATGGCAACAGCCACAGCAGAGCAGAGGAGCAGCGTGGCATGTACAGATCAAATATGGGATATGAACACATATATTTGTGCTTATAACGATCTGATATATCATTTTGATGGAACAGTGAACCGTTAACATTTTAACTGAATATGAAAATAATTTACATTTGTACAATAGCAGTCTATGGCACCAAGGACATTTTTTTTTAACTAACAATTTGTGGTACCCTGCGCAGGGAGACAAAATACCAATAAGCCAGTGGGTAATGGAGAATCCCCTATCTCCACAAAAGTGTACAGAAACAAAAAAAAATCATCCTCGCAAAAAGACAGGAAATGTATAAACCACTGCGCTGCAACAAATACAGCTTAAATAGGTAATTGGATATAATTTATGGCCTGTGTCAAAAAGTTGCAATAACTATAATTTATTAAAACAATTGGCCCCAAAGAGAAAATAGACTAAGGAGTAAAAAGATGATAATTTATTACAAATAATAGCAACAAAAACACATATATAAAATACACTGATGAGCCGTAATTAATACCTAAAACAAACGTGTAATATCTAACAGTTTAAAACAAAACTTTCGGAATACATTCACATAAAAACAATAGATCAGGATGAAGGAGTCCGGTGTTAGAATATTAGGATATCCACATCGACAGCCAATTTCTTTAGATGTCAGAGGAAGCTGGAACGAGAATGATTCCAAATCAAAAAGACAAGCAGAGAGACAAAATTAAGGTGTTCCATTTTACTTACACCGTATTGGTTCTCTGCGATGGTAACGGATTCCCTCTGTGAGCTGTAGCGTAACCGGGTATGCCTCTTTGGTTCAAAGTGCTGGTATCTGGTGAGCCACTTCGCTCCAGTAATCCAGTGAAGTCAAACAACGGAAGTCGGTCAGGAACAGCTGAACAACAACTAGTGGGCAGAGCAACGTGTTTCAGCCCGTTCAGGGCCTTTGTTAAGCTCTGGCTAGAAGAGATGCAGGGGCTTTTAAACCAACAGACTCTGATATGATTGGTTAAATACCACAAATAGGAGTGCCTTACAGGTAAAGGAACAGTTTAGTAATTTTGATTACGCTGATTCATACTTTAACACATTCTGGTTGGTGATTTGGTTACACTGAAACATTGTAACTGCAAATACCAAGTACAGTGTTACACATACATAAAAGCATTTCAGTTATTTGATTGCGCTGATCAATAATTTATAACTTTATTACCAATATAAATAGCAATGTTAATAATATAGTAAAAAACTAAATTACAAAATTCATTTAGAATATATTAGGGAAGGCACTTTTGTTAAAACGGTAGTGGAAAAGATTACACTGCTTAAGCCAATCCATAACGTATTCTACCTTAATTACTGTTAACAGAATAGCACGCAAATAAATTAAGACAGTCTAAGAATAAAATAATTTTTTTTTTTGAGGCCAAGAGTTTTTTCTTTTTGCAATGATCAAGACACATGTCACATAACATAACCAATATTCTTTATTACCCCCTACCCAAAACTAAGAAGAGTATACGCATAACAAAAAATACTCATACACCATATATCTGCAAAACAAAAAGCATATAAAGAATACACCCAATCATACTCAATTTGATACTTAATCCAGAATAGCAACACATCAATAATTAGATCGATTAACCAACAGAATAACCATACAGTAGTTCTGCATAAAAGACAAAGAACAACCTAAATTCATCAATAAAAAAAATAAATAATAAAAAGTCAAAGGAAGCAACCTATATCAAATTCTATATTCGGGGAAGAGAATTTGTTAGAGGATTTTGTTGTTGCCATGAATAATAATCAAGTGAATCTTAAGTTCACATGTGAAAGAAGTAGGCAAAGTATTAATTTTTTAGATCTAGAATTGTTTCCTGAGAACAATAACATCTTGTCCAGAACGCAGTTTAAGAGTGTGGATGCTAACAGCTATATTCACCATACCAGCTGCCACCATCCAAGGTGGATTGATAATATCTCTAAGGGACAGTTTTTGCGTATAAAGAAAAACTGTTCAAATTTGACCGATTTTGACATTCAATCTGAGAAACTTAAACAAAAATGTATTGATAGAGGCTACGATGCTAGTAAGATTGAAAAAGTATGTGGAGAAATAAGGGAAGTAAGTAGGGCTGACCTAGTTCAAAACACTACTAGATCTGATAATAAAAAACAAGTAGGAAAAAATGATAACAATTTTATTCCATTCATTACTGGCTATAGTAATAACAAGTTTCTAGTAGAGAAGATTAAACAAACATTGGGATATCTTAAGAAATGAAGAACATCTAGGATCCATACAACCATCGAAACCTCAAATTATTTACAAGAGGGCACGTAATTTAAAAACAATTTTAGCACCTACTGAAAATAGACACAAAGGCAAAAATATAAGCTCACTGAATGATCTAACAGGTAAAAAACTAAATGGTTTTTTTTCCCTGTTTAACATGTAAGTCATGTAAACACTCCAAGAAACAAAAGGAGTTTAAATCCAATATTACAGGAAAGTCTTTTAAAATCAGGGATACTATAAGGCATCAGAAGAAAAAAGGTGGAGTCCCAGGTTGATATAATAAAAGCAGTTCTTTATTTGATTCATTAAAAGAAGAAAATTCTTGTGAGACGCAGCTCACACGGTCACAACATCAGCAAGGGAGATTGTGTAGAAATGAGCGTAGCACCAGTGGCTTACATGTTTCGGCTAAACGCCGTAATCATAGCCTAAGGTGCTATGTCTCTAAGATCAATATGAAAAGGTAAAAAACAATCTGATTGGCTAAAACACTACAAGTTATAATTAAAAAGAACGCCCATTTTAACACACCTAGATTGCACAATAAAGTTAACCCTATGTTAGCCTAATGTATTGCAGCAAGAACCAATACAAAGGTATAGACTATAGTAGGAGAACAAAAAAAGTGAAAAGCAAAGGAGAAAGAGAGAAAGAAAAAGCAATATGTTACAATTTGCGCTTAGGTTATTAGACAATGTATAGATAAATGTATATTATAGATAAATATTAGTATAATACTACATTGCTGTTATTGAAGGCTTAGATATATAGCCACAATAACTAACTGCACTAAATAAGACAACAAAGCCAGCTTAGGATTGCAATATTAGTATAAAACAAGTGTCCACACGATAAACTGTGCCTAAAGTTAGCAATCGGTCTACCTAATACACATTTCAATAGAGAAATTTGAAGAAAATGAATAAGAGCTATGGAGGGAAATAAGGCAGAAAAAGTGGTTTGCAGGATAATAACACTATACTTAAGTGTGTATGATTTATATAACATGAAAATACCATGCCTAGACCGCACCTAAATTCCACCTATGCCTATAGCTACACTGTGTTTAGATAAAGGAAATATAAAACAAGTGATATTGGGCAGAAGCTGTGTAAGGAGTGTATCTGTGCACATAATGTATATAGGAGGTATATGGACAGTATAGTATATGAGAATATGAACATCATTGTGCATATAGATCAAAGTTGGATGACATGTAAGTGTATATATAATTACTCCCAAAAATTAATGAAATCAAATTTGGAGTTTAAACCTTGGGGAAGTCTGGTTTTTAGTTGAAAAATCCAGTAGGTTTCACGTTTAGCTAGAACTTTCTCTATATCACCCCCCCCTAATAGGGACCTTGGCTTTTTCGATGGCTGTCCATCTAAAGGAATCAAGGCTGCAGTTGTGTTTGGTAGCAAAATGTTGAACTAGGGGGGTTGTAGCCGTGCCCCTTGTTAGGGAGGAGATATGTTCTCTTATTCTAGAGTTGACATCCCTGGACGTGAGACCAACATATTGAATGTCACAAAGAATGCAAGTGACAAGGTATATGACATTAGTGCTGGTACAGTTTAGACAAGATTTAATAGAATAAGCAGTCCCTGTTACTGAAGATCTAAATTCAGTCGTGGTTTGTACATAATCACATGGCCTACACTTTTTATGTCCACATTTATACATGCCCTGATGTCTCAGCCATGAGCTAGTATGTTGTGTGGTCGGTCTAAGTTGTGTAGGTGAAAGAATAGAGGCTAAAGTGGCACATTTCTTGTAAGAGCATCTAATCCCATTTCTTACTACATCTGTAAGCTTGTCATCTGCCACTAGAAGGGGAAAATGTTTTTTAATTATATTGCAAACTTCAGGATATTGAGCACTATATTCAGTAACAAAGTAAACACCTTGAAAGTTACTATTAGTATTCCCGCATCTATCGAGTAACATTGATTGTCTAGGGATAAGGTCAACCTGTTGTCTTGCCTGTTTGATGTGTCTTTTAGAGTATTGTCTAGATCTAAGTCTATTTTCTAGTTGACTAGCCTCATGTTTAAAATCCTCCTCTCTGCTACAGTTCCTTTTTATCCTCATAAACTGGCCTTTTGCCACAGCATAAGCAGTATTGGTAGGATGACAAGAGGTGGCATGTAAAAGTGTGTTGCCTGATATTGGCTTACGGAAAACTTTTGTAGAGATTGTGCCATCGCAATTGCCAATTAGAGGTAAGTCAAGGTAGTCAATATTGACTGGATCAGAGATAAAGGTGAAGCTCAAGTTCAGCTTATTATGATTCAGCCAAGAAACAAATTTGGGCACCTCATCTTAGGGGCCAGACCAGATACATAACAGGTCATCTATATATCTCTTATAGAAATATATAAATGACCTGTAGGGATTATTATCTCCATAAATGCAGTTAATTTCCCAATAACCTAGGTACAGATTAGCATATGAGGGGGCAAATTTCGCCCCCATTGCTGTACCTCTTTTCTGTAGATAAAAATCAGTCTCGAAACAAAAGAAATTGTGTGTGAGTAAGAATTCCAGCACACGAATGATAAAACTTTGGAAGTTCTCGGTATAGTCTGTGTAATTGACTAAAATTACACAGACTATACCGAGAACTTCAAAAGAGACATAGCACCTTAGGCTATGATTACGGCGTTTAGCCGAAACATGTAAGCCACTGGTGCTACGCTCATTTCTACACAATCTCCCTGGCTGATGTTGTGACCGTGTGAGCTGCGTCTCACAAGAATTTTCTTCTTTTAATGAATCAAATAAAGAACTGCTTTTATTATATCAACCTGGGACTCCACCTTTTTTCTTCTGATGCCTTTTGACCAGCATATGAGTCCAGGTTGTCTACTCCTCTCTAACTGCCGGACCGGGTGAACACGCTTACCTTCTACACACCCCCTTACCTACGTCACGCGGTGACGTCTACAGAGCTGCAGACCGGGTTTTGCACAGAGGCGGAAGTTAGAGAAGTCGGCAGACACGCTGCCATCGGATATCGCTCCGTTCATATAAAGGACTTTCTCTCTTCAGTGCTTAAGGTACACCTCTTCTTTTTTGGCTCATATCAAGTACTGTTTGGGGGTGTGTTTGTCGACTAAGTCCCGGTGCCAGGTTTTGGCTCTTTTCATTCATACACGGACTAAATTGTTTACTATTTCTCCCTTGCTTATACTATAAGGTGTTCAGATAGATTTGTAATTTATCTGATACAGTGCCGCTGTGACAAACAGTACATAGGAGAATCCGAAAGACCCTTACGTGATCGCATATGCGAACATATATGGTCAATTGAAAAGCATCATTTGGATAGGAATAAAGATCTACCTGTTCGGAGGCGGAGCCTGACCACGCAGGAAGATGGTCGCACACTAGAAGGGCTCCTGCTTCTTACACTGGCAAAAAGTAAGTAAATAGCACCTATCACATAGTTTATAAGCAGTTTTGTATCTATTAAGGAATAACATATACCTATAGAAGATTAAGCAGTTGGCAGAAAGAGTTCGTCTGCAGATTTCAGTGTTTACAGGCAGTAGCCTGGATCTGCATGAAAGATAAGCCACGTGGACCTTACAACAGCTTTCATTGTTAACAACTAACCGGAGGCTGCTTGAATTACACTGGCCCCTAATCGCAGCAAGGTGGAAGCTGATCCGGCAAACTGACAGATCGCCTGAGGTGACTTCCAGGCAAGCACTGGTACACGCTTGACACTTGGGCCCACATATTGCCGAGAGACTGAGGCCTATATAGCACCCGAGAACGGCACTGGATGCACAACTGACTCGCCGGTCACTACTACAAGCGGGGAGAGAAACCCCGACTCACACAAGCATCGCGATCACGCAGCGGTTGCGGTACATATAAAGTACCTTCACACTTACCTCTGAGGGGCTTTTGGTGCAGATTGGCAGCGGCCTTAGAGGCTCCGGAACCCCTTCATCAAGGCTGAGCGCAGAGGCAAAGGTTCTTCAGGCCGCATAGACGCGGTAACACCAGAGTCAGGCAGGGCTGATGCACACTCCTCTAGAGTGAACCGGACCTAGCTGCCGAGGGCCCTGCACAAGGTGAGAAGTTTAAAGCTGTGTGGACATCGCATAGCTGTTACCCTGTTGCACTCTGTCAGGGTATGAACAGGCAGAGTGAAAAGCTTAGAAAAATAAATTAAGAAAAACGCTGGGTTTGGTGGCAACTTGGAATCTAAATAATTGTGGGACTATATGGTCTGTTAAAACACTTAAAATCATATAGAAACACAGAATCCTCAATAAAATTGCAAACAGCACACTGAGATTGAGACAGAGCAGCAAAGTCTACCCCACTGTATCAAACTACACAACCAGCCTTTTTACCAACATTAGAAACCTAACACAGTACAACACCCAAGATGGCAGGTCAGAATATAACTAAACCCACAACCATATTCTAGAGGCAGAATTGGAGCTGAAAACAAATCTAACAGTGTGCATCTGAGCTCACAATTGTTATTACTGCTTCAGGTTATGCCTAATAAAAGATTAAACAGGGCTGATAAGATAGGTACCTCCAAACCTATGAGCCATTACCTTAAGCCAGTAGACTCTGAAAAGATTACACCAGTTATAGACATGGCGAATTCTCAAGAGACTGGAATACCATCTATCTCAAATGCTGACACTTCCCAGTCACAGTTTCTTACTAAAGAGGATATTTCACATCTATCTTCTAAATCGGATATACAAGGTGTAATGACAGAGATGAGGAGCTTATTTGGCGACTTGAGAGAGGACTTTTCGGCATTAGAGACAAGAGTACTAGCTATTGAAAAGTCAGCCAAGGATAATGCTTCTTCCCTACATCAACAGTCAACGAACATCCTCCACCATTCTGATAATTTGCAATACCTTAATGACAAATTAGAAGACATTGACAACAGAGGCCGCAGGAATAACCTGCGATTTCGAGGAGTCTCTGAGACCATTGCCCCTCAAAATATTGAGGGATACCTCCAAGCATTATTTAGAATTATAAAGGACTCTCCATCGTCACCTGAGATCCCAATTGAAAGGGCGCATCGGGCACTCAGGCCCAAACCACCAAACAAAGCCCCCCCAAGAGACATTATTGTCAGATTTCTTAGCTTTAAAGATAAAGAAGAAATTCTTCAGGGAGCACGGCGAAAACACCCTATAACACATGTTGGGGAGGAAATCCAAGTCTTCACAGACTTATCGCCTATGACCCTGCAAAAACGCAGAGACTTAAGTCACATCACATCTGTCCTCAGAAGCAACAAAGTCCTGTACAGATGGGGCTTCCCAGTCTCCATTATAGCTTCTAATAATAACAAAACTGTTATATTCAGACCAGGGATGGACCATCTGATCTTTTTTGAAAATCTATCATTGCAAGGCCCGGTTGAGGGTGATACAGCAACGGGAACAAGGCCGGTTGTTAGCCGTCCTTCCAGAAGTCAGGAGGCAGAGGATCTGGTTGGATAGACCCTGACATGGTCTTTCTACTCACTTATGCTACATTCCTCATGGACTAAATAGACATTTAAGTACCCCATATATACAGCATATAAGCGGCGATTCTACACTTTACCGTTGCTTGTGGACACTAAATGAACTGGATACAGAATATTCTTTAATGTAAGATGACTTATTTAGGCACTCCACCTTTATGGGTCTTTGATTGGGTATTTACTATTTGTATCTGACGGTCTAACTATGATTTTTGAAACACAACAGGTAAGAGAAACGTTTTATAGGGCTTAGAAGCTCTGCAAGTTGTGCACATCCCACTCCCGTCAGGTAAAAAACTGTATTTGAAATGTTAGAAGATTTGAGTTAGTAATGTTCTGAGATATGCAAACATGTCTTCATTGTTTTTTCACCTGTTCATCTGTTTAAATACTCAGGTAGTTCACACAAATAAGTTTTGTGAATAATGCCCTTAGGGCCTTTATGCAACTATTTCTCACTCAGAGAAAAGAGTCAGGGGGTAATCAAGACACATATTGAGGCTTTATATGATACTAATGTCTAATCATCTATAGAATTGAATATAAGCCCTCAACACTCTAATTTAATTCCCGCCAGACAATATTGAAGAATGTTTATATTGTTATATTGCTAAATATACTGATGGTTCCGCATATAGATAGTAACAAATTATTATAGTGCTACAAGTATACTTAGGATTATTCCTATTTCCTAATCATAACTTACGCCAGTAGAGGGGCTTTTCCCCTATCTTAGTAATTGTTTCCTTTTGTCCTAGAAGTTGCAAGAAGTACTGTACCCTGCTTTAAATAGGTGTTTCAAGGTGAATTGTTGACCCTGGACGACACTTAGACTATTTCTTTTTAGAAATCAACATTTTATAAAGCAACTTATTTCTTTTTACTTCCCTTTAACCCTATCCCACAAATATAATCTTTCTAGCCCTCACTTTCTTCTCTGTTATCTTTTTTTTTTTTTCCATGCAACCCAAGACCAGTAGGTTTGGGGATCATTCCCTAAAGCTTACCACCATCAATGCTAAAGGCCTTAATGACCCAGGCAAACGTTCTATTGCATTTAAAGAATTAGGCAAAATACAGAGTCAGATAATTCTTTTACAAGAAACTCATTTTAAGAAGGGTAGAGAACCTAGATGGCATAACACTCAGTTCCCCCAAGCGTATTTCGCCTCGGGGCAGAAAAAGAGAGGGGGGGTGGGAGTTGTGCTTCACAGATCTGTACCATTTGTCCCACAACACATTGAAAGAGATCCAGATGGCCGATATATTATCCTAGTTGGTACTCTTTATGGACACTACATCACAATGGCCTCGGTTTATGCCCCGAGTCAAGGTCAAGTGTCTTTTTTTCATCAGGTACGTGACCAGTTATTAACACACTCTAGGGGAACCACCATTTTGGCGGGCGACTTTAATATAGTAGCGGACCCAGTAATTGACACCTCAAGAGGGACGACTTGCACACCTTCATCCTCTATCACACAGGTTAATACCATCCTATCTAAATTAGAGATCCATGATGTGTGGCGCACACTTCACCCCACATCTAGGGATTATTCGTTCTATTCTGTCCCACACAACAGCTACTCTCGGATAGATCACATATACACAGACTCCTGTGGTCTATCTATCACTCACCAGTGCGATATAGGCCATATTTCTTGGTCAGACCACGCTCCGGTATCATGCCTGATACTCTGGCCAGATATCCCCATTCAGGAGAGTACATGGAGAATGGACGAAACTATTCTTAACAACCCCCTAATTTTGGCAGATATACAGAAACTGATTGGGGAATACTTTGAGGTTAATACCTTCCCCACCTCTACCAAAGCTATCATCTGGGAGGCTCATAAAACTGTGATTAGAGGGGCTTTAATTAAACACAAGGCGTTTCTTAATAGACAATACAAGACCAAATATATAGACCTCCAATCTACACTGAGCTCATTAGAAATTAAACATAAGGAAAATCCCTCATGTGTGGACACTACAAATCGACTAAAAAAAGCGAGATTAGAATTCCAGCAACATCTAAATGAGTCTTATCAAAAGAAAGCCCTATATCTAAAACAAACTTACTATGAGGGAGGTAATAAACCAGGCAAACTCTTAGCGAGAACTCTCAAAAAGAGACAACTCCGCTCGTATATACATACCATAAAATCCGGGGATGGCCATATGCTCCGCAGTAGTTCTCAAATAGCCAAAGAGTTTCATAAATATTATCATTCCCTATATAATATACAGGAGAATACATCGACAGCCACGCGAGAATCAATAATAACACAACAGAAACTTTTGATAGACTCTTATCTGGGGGACATGGATCACCCCTCTCTGTCTGCGGAGGACTCTAAGGTGATGGACGCTCCGATCTCCTTGGAAGAATTATATGAGGCTATTAAGAGCTGCCCAAGTGGTAAGAGTCCGGGCCCGGACGGCTTCTCGGCACCATATTACAAAAAGTTTAAAGAGGCTTTAGCTGGCCCCATGCTGGACTTGTTCAATGGCCTACTGGATGATCCTACTTTATCGAGGGTCCTACTGGAAACCCATTTAACGGTACTGCCCAAGCCAGGGAAAACCGGGGATTTACCAGGCCACTTTAGGCCCATATCGCTCATTAACTCAGACATGAAAATTCTGGCGAAAGTACTAGCGAACAGGCTCAATAAACATTTACCCAACCTGATTAGTAATGATCAGGATGGCTTTGTCCACGGCCGTGAGGCGAGGGATAATACTATTAGAGTAATCCAGCTAATTAATCACGCAAAAGTCACTGGATGTCCTTTAGTGCTCTTCTCCACCGACGCGGAGAAGGCCTTTGACAGGGTTGGCTGGCCTTTTCTGTGTCGGGTGCTGGAAAAATTGGGGATTGGAGAGACATATGTGAATTGGGTATTGGCGCTTTATTCCAACCCAAATGCCAAAATTAAAATTAATGGAACATTATCAGACTCATTCAATATAAATAACGGAACTAGGCAGGGATGCCCGCTGTCCCCATTGCTTTTCGCCCTGTCCATAGAAGTTCTGGCCCATAAGGTTAGGCTTAACCAAAAGATCAGGGGACTAGTCGTGGGGGATAGAGAACATAAACAAGCACTTTATGCAGATGATGTCCTTTACACTTCAACTAATGCCACAGAATCGATCCCGGAACTATTAAGAGAGCTAAAGGAATATGGGAAAGTTTCTAACTTTTCTCTTAATTTGGACAAGTCTGAACTCTTAAACGTCAATACTAGTCCAGGGATAATACAACATCTCCAACAAAATTATCGGATCCCTTTGGCTACTAATAAACTTAAGTACCTAGGCATTCATTTAACACCTAACCCCTCAGACTTATTTAGTTATAACTATATCCCTTTAAAGAATGACATCATGGCTGACCTCTCATCGTGGAGGAACAGACCGATATCTTGGTGGGGAAGAGTGAGTGTCATTAAAATGAATATTCTACCAAGGATATTGTATCTCCTTCAAACTCTGCCCATTGCCCTCCCTAGGGGATATATCTCTCAAATACAACACCTAATTGAACAATTTGTATGGGCCCAGGATATCTAGGCGCTCTATGTATATTCCAAGGGATAGGGGGGTCTAGGCCTCCCGGATATTTACTCATATAAACGGGCAATAGGCTTACAAAGAATAACGGAATGGGCTCAGAACTCTGATAATAAAGCTTGGATTGCCTTAGATAGACAAATCTTTAAAATTAATAACATGGGTGTTCTGGCGTGGCTTCCAACATCACAGCGTCCTACCAAGGTCTCTAGATATCACCTAGTAGAAGAAGCATTAAACATCTGGGATGCTTTAGTAGCTACCTCCACACACATCTCCTCTAGGAACTCTCCTTTGACACCTATTTTAGAAAACCCAGAGATCCCTTATAACAACAAAAATATCTACAAACTAGCTCCATACAAAATTAAGGAAGGCTCAGTTGTTGGGGTGGTGGAAAATGGGAAGGTGGTTTCACAAGCAGTCTTAGAAAACTCCAAACCCCAGATTTTTACCTCCTGGATACACTATCACCAACTAATGCACTTTCTTACAAAACACAAATGTAAGCAGGACTTAGGTAGAGCTCTCACGACTTTTGAAAAGATCTGTATCTCAGACACTGACATAAGGCATACGATCTCTATCTTATACAAATTGATTGTTCTACAGGGAGATGATTCTTTACCAGTATATACAAAAAGATGGGCTGAGGAGTTGGGAATAAACCCGAATTTAGAGACATGGCTTAGAGCTTTTAGATTAATTAAGAAATCTTCTGTCTCCCCCACTATACAGGAAATGCACATTAAATATATGAGTAGATGGTATCTCACCCCACAAAGGCTAAACAAAATATTTCCATCCTTAAGCCCGAAGTGTTGGAGAGGTTGTGGAGAATACGGAACTTTGTTGCACATATGGTGGGACTGTCCATGTATGTCTTCTTACTGGACAGGAGTTTTGAAACAGATGAAAGACACTTTAAAAATTGATATTCCAAATTCTCCAAAGATTTTATTATTTCTAGATTTACCCAAAACACAAAGCGCAGCACATTTGGCACTTTTATTAATAATGATCACTTGTGCAAAAAGGGTAATACCAAGGAAGTGGAAATCTCATAACCCCCCCACCCTCGAAGAATGGCATTCACAAATGACAGATACTCTGTTATTGGAGAGATACCACTATTTGAAAACTCATAACTTGGCTATGCATGAACTGATACTGGCACTGTGGCATGGCACAATATAATATAAAACCTTTTTTTTTTTTTTTTCTTCTTCTTCTCCCCTTCTTATCCCCTTTCCTTCACCCTTTCTGTCCCAAATGTCTTTCCCACTCTTCATAATATATTCTACCAGCTTTAGACTAAGAAACAATGGAACTAATTTGAAATGAAAATGGTTACATACAAGAATGTTCCCTTCTGGGGGAGTTCCTCTAGGAGAGACAAATCATAAGATGAAGTATGTATAACGCTCTTTAAGCCTTGTAATACATTTGTTTATGATTTAATAGTTCATGTACAATCAAGAATGTTGAAAAAGAATTGCATGTATACTTATTGTACTTTATTACAGCTTTGTTAATATTGTATTGGATTACTTCAATAAAGCTCTTTGAAAAAAAAAAAAAAGATCTACCTGTTCCTAGACACTTTACTGCCTGTAATAATGGCAATTTAGCACACTTCTCCTTTGTGGGTATAGAAAAGGTTAAAAATAATTGGAGAGGTGGCAATACACAGTCTGAACTCCTAAAAAAAGAAACAAAATGGATTTTCGAGTTAAAATCTTTACAACCTAATGGTTTGGATATAGATTTTGATATAGGTTGCTTCCTTAGAGAGTGAAAGTACTTTGACTTTTTTTTATTTATTTTTTTATTATTGATGAGTTTAGGTTGTTCTTGGTCTTTTATGCAGAACTACCGTATGGTTATTCTGTTGGTTAATCGATCTAATTATTGATGTGTTGCTATTCTGGATTAAGTATCAAATTGAGTATGATTGGGTGTATTCTTTATATTCTTTTTGTTTTGCAGATATATGGTGTATGAGTATTTTTTGTTATGCGTATACTCTTCTTAGTTTTGGGTAGGGGGTAATAAAGAATATTGGTTATGTTATGTGACATGTGTCTTGATCATTGCAAAAAGAAAAAACTCTTGGCCTCAAAGAAAATACTTATTTTATTCTTAGACTGTCTTTTCATTTATTTGCGTGCTATTCTGTTAACAGTATTTAAGGTAGAATACGTTATGGATTGGCTTAAGCGGTGTAATCTTTTTCCACTACCGTTTTAACAAAAGTGCCTTCCCTAATATATTGTAAATGAATTTTGTAATTTAGTTTTTTTACTATATTATTAATATTATTAACATTGCTGTTTATATTGGTTATAATGTTAAAAATTATTGATCAGCGCAATCAAATAACTGAAATGCTTTTATGTATGTGTAACACTGTACTTGGTATTTGCAGTTACAATATTTCAGTGTAATCAAATCACCAGCCAGAATGTGTTAAAGCATGAATCAGCGTAATCAAAATTACTAAACTGTTCCTTTACCTGTAAGGCACTCCTATTTGTGGTATTTAACCAATCATATCAGAGTCTGTTGGTTTAAAAGCCCCTGCATCTCTTCTATCCAGACCTTGACAAAGGCCCTGAATGGGCTGAAACACGTTGCTCTGCCCACTAGTCGTTGTTCAGCTGTTCCTGACTGGCTTCTGTTTGACTTCACTGGATTTCTGGAGCGAAGTAGCTCACCTGATACCGGCACTTTGAACCAAAGAGGCATACCCGGTTACGCTACAGCTCACAGAGGGAATCCGTTACCATCGCAGAGAACCAATACGGTGTAAGTAAAATTGAACACCTTAATTTTGGCTCTCTGCTTGTCTTTTTGATTTGGAATCATTCTCGTTCCAGCTTCCTCTAACATCTAAAGAAATTGGCTGTCTGTGGATATCCTAATATTCTAACACCGGACTCCTTCATCCTGATCTACTGTTTTTATGTGAATGTATTCTGAAAGTTTTGTTTTGCTTTAAACTGGTAGATATTACACGTTTGTTTTAGGTATTAACCAAGGACATTTTGCAATCCTCTCTATAGGTAGAATCCCCTCTTGACTCTACGCCAAGCCTCAGTAGGTAATGTAAAAAAAAAAAGTGCGGAGGACGGGAAGGAAACATGGCAGCACCTTAGTGAAGGCGGACTGTGATATTCCGCTGATGACCTCTCATCTTCTGCAAACTGTCAGTGGCCAAAAAATGTATGCACCTTCACATGCAAGCCAACCCGGGTACTGCATTATTAGCCAATGATAGTGGCTTCAAGTCGTGGGGCATGCAGAAATAGTGTTATCTTGCCGCTGTCAGCGAGATCATGGCAGAAAGAGCCCAGAACATCAGTGCCCTTAAGGGATAAATGACTAGCGCCAAATCCTGGGGTTATAATTATTTTTTAATATCAATTTCTGATAGATAAACATTGGCATTGTTATGTGTATTGCGTTTGCATTGTTAATATATTTCAAATATGTTTATTTCTTATTTCAATATTAAACTGATGATGATGTTTTCTTCATTGTTAGTTACTTTTGGTGCTTTAATCATTTTCAAAAATAGCTGTCATTGTTAGCATGGGTAGTGCCATCTTGCTTTTTGGGTCCGTCCGAGCATCTATGGTTGTCCAATATCTTTATCATTTGTGTTTTATCGTTGGGTTTTGGGGCATTATTCATTTAACAAAATCCTTTGTGTGTTGCATTTTATGTCTCCATTTTGTTGTCAATAAATGTTTGTTAATTTGATGTCAGAAGGATTGTGATTGCCAAAGCCAATGTTGAGTTTGCATCATATCAGCGAGTTTCCTGCTATTTGTTTGAATCCAATCAAAAACTTTTCCCAATACAGAAATGGTGTTATCACTTGGATTGTGATCACTCACAATCTGAAAAATACAGATCGGTATTTTATATCATATATGTGTGACAAATGGCATCATGTATTTCTGATATTATTAACAAATACAGTAAAAGTAAAAATAGAATGCTAAATGTAATAGGTTCATTAACATACAAAATTAAACTAAAAAAAGTTGTATGTAGTTTTATTAATAGTGTTTCTGTTTTAAACACTGGTGCATAAACGCCACCTAGTGTAAACTTTTTGAAGAACTAGTCTTGTACTGTCAGTTGCTAATACAGCCTGTACTGATTAAGAGTCTATCTTGTATCCCCACAAGTTGATTACTTGATCGTCCTGTGAGACTATACTGTCTACAAGTTAATACCTGGCCCTTTCCAGACTTCAAAATTGCCAACTCTATTTCTGCCTCCAGATTGCTGACCTAGCCTGTTCTGAATTAAAGGGACAGTCAACCCAAAAATTACTATAACTTATTTAGATTAGTTAATTAACGATCTTTACAGTAAACTGTAGCCTAATTTTAATCTAAATAAACTTTGGCAGAAAATACACTTACTAGATCTCATCTGGCCGTTTTGAAATGGCCACCTGACCCCTCCTTCTCTGACGTCTCCCAAAAGCTCCCACTAGTACAGGATCCTTTCCTTTCGTCCCTGCGCACTCCTGTGTCTCCCTTCATTCAGTTCAGTGAGACACATGCTGTTACATGCACAGGGCATCACTGAGATCAGACCCACATCACATCGCCGCCTGCCCGGCACTCACTGCCTCTCATCTGGATCCTAATTGCTTTCTGTGAAGGGGGGGTGGGGGGTACAGTACACATCGATTGGATTTGCACAGATGTTTGGATATTGCACTTTCACCGAATATAGCCAAATGCTGCTGCTCGTGTTCCATATACATTATTAGTTTGCACAGACCCACATCACATTGCCGCCTGCCGGCACTCACTGCCTCTCATCTGGAAGAAGGTGTTTCAGTATCATGCTGTTGATCATTCCATCACTCTTTTTCTCTATCTAGTACTCTTTTTCTAATCAGTTTCCTATGCATTCCCTTTAACTTGTTTCACAAACTAATAATGTATATGGGACTCAAGCAGCAGCATTTGGCTATATTCGGTGAAAGTGCAATATCGAAACATCTGTGCAAATCCAACCGACGTGTACTGTACCCCCCACCCCCCATTCACAGAAAGCAATCGGGATCCAGATTAGAGGCAGTGAGTGCCGGCAGGCGGCGATTTGATGTGTGTCTGATCTCAGTGATGCCCCTGAGCAGAACTTCTACTGTGTGTTTAATCCCTTTTGAAGGATTAAATACATAGTAGAGCAGAGTCAATTTTTAACTATAATAACCCTTTAAGTATGCTCTTTTAAGTCCTTATACATCTCCAAATTTTATAGGGACTAGAATGTCATTTTAGAGAGGGAAAACATATATAACTGTCCTGTTTATTTGATATCATGTGAAGCTGATTCCCTAAATCACGAAAGAGCTCTCCATAGTATCAGTTAATCAGCTCCATAGTAACACGGAATATGAGAGTTTTGTCTCTTAAAAAGATTTGTAAGACTGAAAATGAAATAAGCATTTCTATTAGTCAATGAATAAATCTCAAGAACAATTCTTTGTAAACTTCAAAATACTCCTTTATTAAATTGTTACAAACAAGAATCAAGGATTGTAGTAAGTGATATGACCTCATTAGTGGAGAAACTCTTATGCGTTTGATCTATAATGATTGTAGTTGCAGGATTAGGGTGACCATATTGCTGCTTTAAAAAGGGACACATATGAAAAATACATATGTCAGGGCTATTTTCAGGGCTGTTTAAAGAAACATTTTGTATAAGAACCCTGTCATATGTATTTTTCATGTGTGTCCCTTTTTAAAGCGGCAATATGGTCAGCCTATGCAGGATACAAATTTATTGCTAATTCCAAACAGAATATTTTAGCATTACTACTAACACATGAAAAATAAAATAAATATGTACAAAATAGACCAATAAAGACCATGGATATGATATCACGTGATCTTTATATATAATTCTCTAAATCAGATTGTTTGTTTGTGTGTACAACTATAATTCACCCATTTTAATATTTCTAGTGGAAATCTTGGTTTTGGTACCAGAGGCTGTTGCACTGTAATTTTTTTGTAGTCTTAAAGAAATTATCTGCAAAATCCCAGTACTACAACTAATTGTAACGGTTTGTTTTTTCTTCCTTTAGATTAGAGGCGCATTAAATGCAGTGAATACGCTATGTGCAGAGACCTCTGCGGCAGTCGTGACTCACAGCAGCGGTAACCATGGTCAGGCTCTGGCTTTGGCAGCACAGATGAGAGGTATTTTATAATAACTTCCAGTTTTGCTGATCTTCTTAAAGGGACATGAAACCCAAAACATTTTTCATGATTCAGATAGAGAATACTGTGATGCGTGAAAGATTCTGTAACTGAGATCAAGAGTTAGATGAACCACAACTGCAGATGAAGTTTAACCAAGATGAATTGTCTTACAATTCTAATATGTGAATTTAGTGAACTGTCCCTTTAAATATACCGAAGTGATATTTGTATAGCTGGTTGTATTTAATTTCAAAGGCAACATCATGTCAGTGGAATATATAAGGAGGATAAAGAGCTTTACTCTTAGATATTACAAGAAACCAGCAGTTTGCTATACTGCTCAAAATATGTTCCGTAAGTATTTCAACTGGTGTTGGAAATCAACGTAGCTTAATATAAGGAAACAGACAAACCGAATATACATTAATGTATAACAGAGATCTTAAATACGTTAGTGCACTAAAAGTAGTAGGTATTTACCTTATTGGCCGGTTTAGGTCTTATGCAGCTGTAGGCAAAGAGCTGAGTGTTGACAGCAGCTGAACGGAGCTCCGTGGAAAGAGAGCGGTGTCGTCACAGGGTTTCCGATGTCGATCAGCTGTTGGAAGAAACAAGCAGGAAGCTCTGTGCAGACGAGAAGGAGGCTGTGGTACTGTGGCTCAGCAGAGGTTAGAAAGGAGCCGGTTCTGAATAGCAGCTTGAGACTTAAACAGGTTACAAAGTATTTAGGAAGGTTTACCTAAGGAGGAACAGGATATTACCTTCGCTTGAACAATATCAAGCAAGGAATAACGGATGGGGCAGATACTTATAGGGAGGTTAGATTGAAATCCCTCCTCTTCTTAAAGGAATATGAACATGGTATGACAAATACAAATTTAAAAACATTTCAAATTTACTTCTATTATCAAATTTGCTTCATTCTCATGTTATTCTTTGTTGAAGAGATATCTAGATAGGAAGCGCGCACATGTCTGCAGCACCACATGACAGGAAATAGTGCTGCTATTTAGTGCTCTTGCTAATGTATAACATTGCTGCAAAACTACTGCGATATAGTGCTGCTGTCTTGTTCACACTCCTGAACTTAGCTTTCTGCTTTTCAGCAAAGGATAACAAGAAAATGAAGAAAATTTGATAATAGAAGTAAATTGGAAAGTTGTTTAAAATTGTTTGTTCTATCTGAATCATAAAAGAAGAATATTTTTGGGTTTTATGTCCTTTTAAGCAACTGCATTCTCAGCCAATTCAAAACTGGGTAATGTAATTTGTGCACACACGATAGAGAGCTACGGCACTAGCTATGAGAATAAGTTACGCTATTTGGCAATCCCAATACTCTATCAGGAAACCTTGGCAAGCAACAGATATTATTCCATAAATTTTGTAGAAAAAGCTGGAGACAATTACCTTCTATTCCTGGTAACCTGCACCGATGCGCTTCTCCGCTTATCTGATCCGTCTGCTATGCAGACCTCTTCCTGAATGTAGCGTCTGACGTCCTCAAAGGATCCTAATAGGGGGTGTGGATATCGACCTGTGTGTCTGAGAGCCCAGTGGTAAAGTCCGTTAGCAGCAAATGAAAATGAAAAAACCAAGGCGGCTCACTCAAAACACACTTTATTGTAAAAATATATATTAAACGTGGGCTATACAACAAAAACAGTTGCACGGATAAAATCACATCTAGTATGACAAAAAAGAGCAACACACATCCCGGCTAGATGTGATTTTATCCTTGCAACTGTTTTTGTTGTATAGCACACGTTTAATATATATTTTTACAATAAAGCGTGTTTCGAGTGAGCCACCCTGATTTTTTCATTTTCATTTAATGTAATTTGTGTGCACACTTACTCACATTTATGTAACAGTGGAAAATGTTCAGTTCTTCTGGGAAAGAGATTAAAGAGATATGAAACCCCAACTTTTCTCTCATGATTCATATAGATAATACAATTTTAAACAACTTTTCAATTTACGTCTATTATCTCATTTTCTTCGTTTTCATGGTATACTTTGTTGAAAAGTTTACCTAGGTAGGCTAAGGAGCCGCAATGCACTACTGGGAGTTAGCTGCTGATTGGTAGCTTCACACATATGCCTCTTGTCATTGTTTCACCAGATGTGTTCCGCTAACTCCCAGTAGTGCCTGGCTGCTCCTTCAACAAAGGATACCAATAGATTGAAGCAAATCAGATAATAGAAGTAAATTGTAAAGTTGTTTACATTTGTATGTTCTATCTGAATCGTGACAGAAAAAATGTGGGTTTCTTGTCCCTTTTTAGTAACACTTTCCATTAAAGAGAAGTTCATTATAGGGAGACCAGTTGCAAAGAAGTAGATATGTGAGCAGGTACCAAAGCTCAGTGTAATTTACGGCATGTTACCCCTAGGGATTCCTGCACATATTGTGGTTCCACACTCGGCTCCAGCATGTAAGAAAGCTGCAATCAATGGATATGGAGCCCATATTGTAGAATGTGACTCTACTGATGAGGTATTGAACAGTATTTACTTTGGCTTTAACAAAATAATGATATATAAGTAAATACATATTGGGAGTTTCAAGACTTTTTTTACGTTTGCAGAACTATTTATACATTTTTATCAAAATTGTTAAAAGGTATTTTCTTTTTTAAAACGGGGAGAGTCCACAGCTGCATTCATTACTTTTGGGAATTGCAGAACATGGCCACCAGGAGGAGACAAAGACACCCCAGCCAAAGGCTTAAATACCTCCCCCACTTCCCCCAGTCATTCTTTGCCTTTTGTCACAGGAGGTTGGCAGAGAAGTGTCAGAAGATTACGCAGTAGTCTTTTATGGAGGGTAGTACTCTTCGAGATGGGACTGGAGTTTTAAGTAGTCCTGTCAGTTTCTCAGTGAGAGCATGGATGAAAGTAAGAGTCCGGAGATGCAGGAAGAGTCTTTCTGCGAAACCATCCCGACTATAAACAGCTCCATAAGCAATCAGCGTTGACAAATTTCGATGCCTGCTTTCTTTGCTCAAGTCCATGTCAAAAGCAATGCTACTGTCTGTCAACCTTGAAGGACCATGTTAATGTTCCACGGCATAGATTCGAGTAAGATCTTTTCATTTTCATTGTGAGAATGTATGTAATGATAGAAGACAGGGTCTCAGTGGGACTCCTTTATCTTTATGGAATCAAGGGTTAATATCTCCTGAGGGAGGTTATTGAACAGTGGGGGACTTTAATCATGTTTGTTATGTGATTCTGTCTGTGTATGTGTAGAGATGTTGGAGCTTATGGCTATTACGGAACGAGCATGGTCACGTTTTCATTCTCCATTTCCATATTTCTGACCAAGTGTCAGTGGAGAGGGTCTGTTTCTATACTTGTCTGGGTCATAGGAGGTGGTGAATGCCCCAGCCATTGGGGGTGTAAGGTGCCAGTTATTTTTTGTCCTTAGTTTAATCAGTCAATTTATGGAGGATTCGGATCTCTTTCATGTAATTGGCAAGAGTCCATGAGCTAGTGATGTATGGGATATACAATCCTAACAAGAGGGGCAAAGTTTTTCCAAACCTCAAAATGCCTATAAATACACCCCTCACCACACCCACAATTCAGTTTTACAAACTTTGCCTCCCTATGGAGGTGGTGAAGTAAGTTTGTGCTTGATTTTCTTCTGTGATATGCGCTTCTCTGCATTTTGAAGCCTGATTCCTCTCAGAGTACAGTGCATGTCAGAGGGATGTGAAGGGAGTATCACCTATTGAATTCTATGGTTTTCCTCGTGGGAAATCTTTTTATAGGTTCTCTGTTATCGGTCGTAGAAATTCATCTCCTACCTCCCTTTTCAGATCGACGATATACTCTCATATTCCATTACCTCTACTGATAACTGTTTCAGTACTTGTTTGGCTATCTGCTATATGTGGATGGGTGTTTTTCGTTAAGTATGTTTTCTTTACTTAAGACACTCTCAGCTATGGTTTGGCACTTTATGTGTTAATGTAAAGTTCTAAATATATGTATTGTACTTATATTTGCCATGAGTCAAGTTTATGTATATTTCCTTTTGCAGACTTTCAGTTTCAAAAGTGGGAAAACATATTTAGGAAGTTATTTTTTCTTACCTGGGGTAGAGTCTTTTCTTCAAAATTGACTGTTTTTCCAAAGATAACTGTATCTGTTGTAAGTTAGCTGAGATTATATCTCCAGCTGTAGTATGTAACAGTTGTCATGATAAGCTTTTACATGCAGATAATGTATCTGTCAGTACTAGTACAATGCCTGTTGTTCCTTCAACATCTAATGTACATGATATCCCTGTGAATATAAAAGATTTTATTGCTGATGCGATTCAGAAGGCTTTGTCTGCTATTCCGCCTTCTAATAAACGTAAAAGGTCTTTTAAAACTTCTCATAAGGTTGATGAAATTTCAAATGACCGACAACATACTGAATTATCCTCCTCTGATGAGGATCTATCTGGTTCAGAAGATCCTGCCTCAGATATTGACACTGACAAATCTACTTATTTCTTTAAGATTGAGTATATTTGTTCCTTGTTAAGAGGTGTTGATTACTTTGGATATTGAGGAAACTAGTCCTCTTGATACTAAAACTAGTAAACGGTTAAATTCTGTTTATAAACCTCCTGTGGTTACTCCAGAGTTTTTTCCAGTTCCTAATGCTATTTCTTATATGATTGCAAAGGAATGGAATAGGCCTGGTATTTCTTTTATTCCTTCTTCTAGGTTTAAAAAGTTGTATCCTTTGCCAGAAGTTAGGTTGGAGTTTTGGGGAAAAATCCCCAAAGTTGATGGTGCTATTTCTACTCTTGCCACTTGACACTAACTTATCATCTATTAAATCTTTTGACACAATTAAAATGGAATATAAACTTCCCAACAGTGATTTCTTTGCATATTTGCAAGCGAGACATTATGTCTTTAAGCTTGTTGCTGAGCATGGATGGAATTGGACTTAGGGACTTTTTGGTCACTCAATTTCGTTATGGTACCAATTACTACTCTCTAAAAGAGGAAATCTGAACCTGGGACATTTGTCTCAACAATGGAATAGTCTTGATCCCCAATCTAATATTAATCAGGAGACAATCCAAAGATCAATTGAAATAGTAACTACTACTACATTATCCTCAACATGGAGAGAGTCGCATGTAAAACTGCTGTATCTGGCTTATTAAAGACCAGCAAAAGGTGCCAGATGGGGGAATTTGTCTTTTTCTGCTTGCCCAAAATGCTCCCGGCACACAGCTGATTTGAATCTCATGATCTGGGAATGTCCTAGAATCAGACAATTTTGGCATAAAGTAGAAAATTGGATGATTAAGGTCCTGAAGTTGTCTGTTACTGGCCTATCCCTATTTCGTATCATCTTCCTTTGGGAAGACTCTGAAAAACATATTCATAAGAAACTCATAAATACAATTATTCTCTCAGTTAGAAGTTAGATTTTTCGCTACTGGAAAAAAATCAATATCCCTAGTTTTGCAGAAATTAAAGATTATTTACAAAAGCAATGTATTATAGAACAACACGATACGGACATGAACAATGATCATGACATTTGTCTTTTTTCCCCAGAAGTGGTCTTTATATATAAAAAGTTTATTTTCTTGAGAAATAGATTATTTAATATTTCCATTTCAGAATTCAGAGCTGGTTTTGCTAGGAGCATGGTGATTCTGGAGGCTTAGTATGTTTCCTTCCCCCCACCCTCTCCCCCACCTTTTTTTTTCTCCTCTTCTCCCTTTGCTCCCACGTTTATACACTAAACTATACAAGGTCTTGAAACTGGGATAATATCTTTTATATGCCTACCTGGCAGGGAACCAGGTAACTTTGTTGCTTAGAAACAAGGGAAGACGAAAAAAAGGGTTTAGAGATTCGTCTACCTTATATGTTTTATCTTCCTTTAGTTTCTTGTAATCTGTTTTTTTTTTCTTCAATAAGAAAAATGGTTTAGTTATTGCTTTATTTAACATAGTAACACTTGAAATATATGTATGTTGATTGAAGTATTGTTGTTCTTGAGTTGTTAAATTAAATTGTGTTTTTTGACCTACATTTGAAATTTCAAGATGCTGAAAATATTGTCCATGTACAATGTTAACAAAATAATAAAACTTATAAAGTTGATGAAATTTAAAATAACCGACAATATACTGAATTATCCTCCTCTGATGAGGATCTATCTGATTCAGAAGATCCTACCTCAGATATTGACACTGACAAATCTACTTATCTCTTTAAGATGGAGTATATTTGTTCCTTGTTAAGAGGTGTTGATTACTTTGGGTATTGAGGAAACTAGTCCTCTTAATACTAAAACTAGTAAACGGTTAAATTCTGTTTATAAACCTCCTGTGGTTACTCCAGAGGTTTTTCCAGTTCCTGATGCTATTTCTGATATGATTTCAAAGGAATGGAATAGGCCTGGTACTTTTTTTATTCCTTCTTCTAGGTTTAAAAAGTTTTATCCTTTGCCAGCAGTCAGATTGGAGTTTTGGAAAAAAAATCCCCAAAGTTGATTGGGGCTATTTCTACTTTTGCCAAACGTACTACTATCCCTATGGAAGATAGTACTTCTTCTGCAGCTGCATCAACTTTCTGGTTGGAAACCTTTGTGCAACAGGAAACCGATCCTGATTAGTCTAGCATTGTTCGCTTGCTTCAACATGCTAATAATTTTATCTGTGATGCTATTTTTTTTATCATCAAAATTGATGTTCAATCTATTTCTTTAACTATTTTAGCTAGAAGAGCTTTGTGGCTCAATTATTGGAATGCTGACATGGTATCTAAGTCTAGATTACTATCTCTTTCTTTCCAAGGTAACAATTTATTTGGTTCTCAGTTAGATTCAATTATTTCAACTGTCACTGGGGGGAAGGGAGTTTTATTACCTCATGATAAAAGATCTGGGGGTAAATCTAAAGCTTCTAATTGTTTTCATTCTTTTCGACAGAATAAGGAACAGAAACCAAATCCTTCCCCCAAAGAATCTGGTTCCAATTGGAAACCTTCTTCAAGTTGGAATAAATCCAAGCCTTTTAAGAAACCAAAGCCAGCCCCCAAGTCTGCATGATGGTGCAGCCCTCATTCCAGCTCAACTGGTGGGGGGCAGATTAAAATTTTTCCAAAACATTTGGGCAGATTCTGTCCAAAATCATTGTATTCAGAGTGTTGTCTCTCAAGGGTATCGAATAGGATTCAGAGTAAGACCTCCTGTGAGAAGATTTTTTTCTCTCACACTTTCCAGCAAATCCAATGAAGGCTCAGGCTTTTCTGAAGTGTGTTTCAGATCTAGAGCTTTCAGGGGTAATCATACCAGTTCCGTTTCAGGAAAAGGGTCTGGGGTTTTATTCAAATCTATTCATTGTTCCAAAGAAAGACAATTCATTCAGGCCAGTTCTGGATCTGAAAATTTTGAATAGTTTTGTAAGAGTGCCAACTTTCAAAATGGTGACTATAAGGACTATTCTGCCTTTTGTTCAGCAAGGTCATTATATGTCCACGATAGACTTACAGGATGCATATCTTCATATTCCGATTCATCCAGATCACTATCGGTTTCTGAGATTCTCTTTTCTAGACAAGCATTACCAATTTGTCGCTCTTCCATTTGGCCTAGCGACTGCTCCAAGGATCTTTTCAAAGGTTCTCGGTGCCCTACTCTCTGTAATTAGAGAACAGGGTATTGCGGTATTTCCTTATTTGGACGATATCTTGGTACTGGCTCAGTCTTTACATTCTGCCGAATCTCACACAAATCAACTAGTGTTGATTCTTCAAAGACATGGTTGGAGGATCAATTTACCAAAAAGTTCCTTGATTCCTCAGACAAGGGTCACCTTTTTAGGTTTCCAGATAGATTCAGTGTCCATGACTCTGTCTCTAACAGACAAGAAACGAATAAAATTGGTTTCAGCTTGTCGGAACCTGCAGTCTCAATCATTCCCTTCAGTGACTATGCACATGGAAGTTTTAGGTCTCATGACTGCAGCATCGGACGCGATCCCGTTTTCATATGAGACCTGCTTTAGATGCTGAATCAATGGTGCAGGGATTATACAAAGATATTACAGTTAATATCCTTAAATCCCAATGTTCGACTCTCTCTGACTTGGTGGTTAGACCACCATCATATAGTTCAAGAGGCCTCTTTTGTTCATCCAACCTGGACTGTAATCACAACAGATGTAAGTCTTTCAGGTTGGGGAGCTGTCTGGGGATCTCTGACAGCACAATGGGTTTGGAAACCTCAAGAGGCGAGGTTACCAATCAATATTTTAGAACTCCGTGATATTTTCAGGGCTCTTCAGGTTTGGCCTCGAAGAGAGAACCATTCATTTGTTTTCAGACAGACAATATCACAACTGTGGCATATGTCAATCATCAGGGTGGGACTCACAGTCCCCTAGCTATGAAAGAAGTTGTCTAATTTCTGCGGTACATATCCCAGGTGTAGACAATTAGGAAGCAGATTATCTCAGCCTTCAGACTTTACATCCGGGGGAGTGGTCTCTCCATCCAACCTTGGCCACTACCTTTAAGACCAAACCTTCTGTCTCAAGGACTGTTTTTCCATCAGGATCTCAAATTGTTAAAGATTCAAATAGGTTTCTCTGACTCAGTGATTATTACTATGTTACAGGCTCGTAAATCTCTTTCTAGAAAGATTTATTATCGAGTTTTGGAAGACTTATATTTCATGGTGTTCTTCTCATAAGTTCTCCAGGCATTCTTTTAGAATTCCTAGAATATTACAGTTCCTTCAGGATAGTTTGGATAAAGGTTTGTCTGCAAGTTCCTTGAAGGGACAAATCTCTGCTCTTTCTGTTTTATTTCACAGAAAGATTGCTAATCTTCCTGATATTCACTGTTTTGTGCAGGCTTTGGTCCGTATCAAGCCTGTCATTAAATCAATGTCTCCTCCTTTGAGTCTTAATTTGGTTTTGAAGGCTTTACAGGCTCCTCCTTTTGAGCCTATGCATTCTTTGGATATTAAACTACTTTCTTGGAAAGTGTTGTTCCTTTCTCCTGTTAAGTGTAGTCAGTCCACGGGTCATCCATTACTTATGGGATATTAACTCCTCCCTAACAGGAAGGGCAAGAGGATCACCCAAGCAGAGCTGCTATATAGCTCCTCCCCTCTACGTCACACCCAGTCATTCTCTTGCACCTAACTAATAGATAGGATGTGTGAGAGGAGTGTGGTTATTAAATTTAGTTTTTTATTACTTCAATCAAAAGTTTGTTGTTTTAAACAGCACCGGAGTGTGTTGTTTCTTCTCAGGCAGTATTAGAAGAAGAATCTATCTGAGTTTGTGTATGATCTTAGCGGACGTAACTAAGATCCATTTGCTGTTCTCGGCCATTCTGAGGAGTGAGGTAACTTCAGAACAGGGGACAGCGGGCAGGGTTCGCCTGCAAAGAGGTATGTTGCAGTATATTATTTTCTAAGGAATGGAATTGACTGAGAAAATACTGCTAATACCAATATAATGTAAGTACAGCCTTAAATGCAGTAGTAGCAACTGGTATCAGGCTGTTATGTATGTATGTTGGCACTAAAGTATTTCTGGGGAATGGCACTTCACTAAGAAAATACGATATACATATAACTTATAGCCTTTCTGCAGTGATAGCGACTAGCAACAGGCTTTTATTATTATTTCATATTTTGAAAACGTTTACTGGCAGGTTAATCGTTTTTCTCTCTGAGGTACTTGGTGAAAATTTATGGGCATTATTTTCCACTTGGCTGTCGTTATTTTGAATAAAATCAGTTTACTGAGCTTCCCCACTGCTGTATTATGAGTGGGAGGGGCCTATTTTGGCGCTTTTACTACGCATTAAAAATTCAGTCACAGTCTTCCTTATTCTCCCTGCATGATCCAGGACGTCTCTACAGAGCTCAGGGGTCTCCAAAACTAGTTTGAGGGAGGTAATCACTCACAGCAGACCTGTGAGACTGTGCTTTGACTGTGATAAAAAACTTATTTATTTGATTTGTCAATCGTTTTTTAGTATTAAGGGATTATTAATCCATTTGCTGATGGGTGCTATTCTTTGCTAAATGAATGCATTTCATGTGAAAATTGATTGCTATAACTAAACCGGTTCATTGTTATATCAAAGTGACAGTTTTTTTGTGTGCTTCTTAAAGGCACAGTAACGTTTTTTATATTGCTTGTAAATTCATTTGAAAAGTATTTTCCAAGCTTGCTAGTCTAATTGCTAGTTTGTTTAAACATGTCTGACACAGAGGAATCTCTTTGTGCAATATGTTCAAAGGCCAAGGTGGAGCCCAATAGAAATTTATGTACTAATTGCATTGATGCTACTTTAAATAAAAGCCAATCTGTACAAGTTAAGCAAAATTCACCAGAGAACGAGGGGGAAGTTATGCCGACTAACTTGCCTCACGTGTCAGTACCTGCATCTCCCGCTCAGGAGGTGCGTGATATTGTAACGCCAAGTACATCAGGGCGGCCATTACAAATCACTTTACAAGACATGGCTAATGTTATGACTGAAGTTTTATCTAAATTGCCAGAACTTAGGGGTAAACGAGACCACTCTGGGGTGAGAACAGAGTGCGCTGATAATGCTAGGGCCATGTCTGATACTGCGTCACAGATTGCAGAACATGAAGACGGAGAGCTTCATTCTGTGGGTGACGGATCTGATCCAAATAAACTGGATTCAGACATTTCAAATTTCAAATTTAAGCTGGAAAACCTCCGTGTATTACTAGGGGAGGTGTTAGCGGCTCTGAATGATTGTAACACGGTTGCAATCCCAGAGAAAATATGTAGGTTGGATAAATATTTTGCGGTACCAACGTGTACTGACGTTTTTCCTATACCTAAGAGACTTACTGAAATTGTTACTAAGGAGTGGGATAGACCCGGTGTGCCTTTCTCACCCCCTCCTATATTCAGAAAAATGTTTCCAATAGACGCCACCACACGGGACTTATGGCAAACGGTCCCTAAGGTGGAGGGAGCAGTTTCTACTTTAGTTAAGCGTACCACTATCCCGGTGGAGGATAGCTGTGCCTTTTCAGATCCAATGGATAAAAAGTTAGAGGGTTACCTTAAGAAAATGTTTGTTCAACAAGGTTTTATATTGCAACCCCTTGCATGCATTGCGCCTGTCATGGCTGCGGCGGCATTTTGGTTTGAGTCTCTGGAAGAGACTCTTGACACAGCTCCATTGGATGAGATTACACACAAGCTTAAAACCCTTAAGCTAGCTAATTCATTTATTTCTGATGCCGTAGTAAACTTAACTAAACTTACGGCTAAGAATTCCGGATTCGCCATTCAGGCGCGCAGAGCGCTGTGGCTAAAATCATGGTCAGCTGATGTAACTTCTAAATCTAAATTGCTTAACATACCTTTCAAGGGGCAGTCATTATTCGGGCCCGGTTTGAAAGAAATTATCGCTGACATTACGGGAGGTAAGGGCCATGCCCTGCCTCAAGACAGAGCCAAACCAAGGGCTAGACAGTCTAATTTTCGTGCCTTTCGTAACTTCAAGGCAGGAGCAGCATCATCTTCCTCGGCTCCAAAACAGGAAGGAACTGTTGCTCGCTACAGACAAGGCTGGAAACCTAACCAGACCTGGAACAAGGGCAAGCAGGCCAGAAAACCTGCTGCTGCCCCTAAGACAGCATGAAGTGAGGGCCCCCGATCCGGAAACGGATCTAGTGGGGGGCAGACTTTCTCTCTTCGCCCAGGCTTGGGCAAGAGATGTCCAGGATCCCTGGGCGTTGGAGATCATATCTCAGGGATATCTTCTGGACTTCAAATCTTCTCCTCCACAAGGGAGATTTCATCTTTCAAGGTTGTCAACAAACCAGATAAAGAAAGAGGCGTTTCTACGCTGTGTACAAGATCTTTTACTGATGGGAGTGATCCATCCGGTTCCGCGGTCGGAACACGGACAAGGGTTTTACTCAAATCTGTTTGTGGTTCCCAAGAAAGAAGGAACCTTCAGACCAATATTGGATTTAAAGATCCTAAACAAATTCCTAAGAGTTCCATCGTTCAAAATGGAAACTATTCGGACAATCTTACCCATGATCCAAAGGGGTCAGTACATGACCACAGTGGACTTAAAGGATGCCTACCTTCACATACCGATTCACAAGGATCATTACCGGTATCTAAGGTTTGCCTTCCTAGACAGGCATTACCAGTTTGTAGCTCTTCCCTTCGGGTTAGCTACGGCTCCAAGAATCTTTACAAAGGTTCTAGGTTCTCTTCTGGCGGTACTAAGACCGCGAGGAATATCGGTAGCTCCGTACCTAGACGACATTCTGATACAAACGTCAAGTTTCCAAACTGCCAAGTCTCATACAGAGTTAGTACTGGCATTTCTAAGGTCACATGGGTGGAAAGTGAACGAAGAAAAGAGTTCTCTATTGCCACTCACAAGAGTTCCCTTCTTAGGGACTCTCATAGATTCTGTAGAAATGAAGATTTACCTGACAGAGGACAGGTTAACAAAACTTCTTAATGCTTGCCGGATCCTTCATTCCATTCCACACCCGTCAGTGGCTCAATGCATGGAGGTAATCGGCTTAATGGTAGCGGCAATGGACATAGTACCTTTTGCACGCCTACATCTCAGACCGCTGCAATTGTGCATGCTAAGTCAGTGGAATGGGGATTACTCAGATTTGTCCCCTATGCTGAATCTGGATCAAGAGACCAGAGATTCTCTTCTATGGTGGCTTTCTCGGCCACATCTGTCCAGAGGGATGCCCTTCAGCAGGCCAGACTGGACAATTGTAACAACAGACGCCAGCCTACTAGGTTGGGGCGCTGTCTGGAATTCCCTGAAGGCTCAGGGATCATGGACTCAAGAGGAGAGTCTTCTTCCAATAAACATTCTGGAATTGAGAGCAGTTCTCAATGCCCTTCTGGCTTGGCCTCAGTTAGCAACTCTGAGGTTCATCAGGTTTCAGTCGGACAACATCACGACTGTGGCTTACATCAACCATCAGGGAGGGACAAGGAGTTCCCTAGCGATGATGGAAGTTTCAAAGATAATTCGCTGGGCAGAGTCTCACTCTTGCCACCTGTCAGCGATCCACATCCCAGGCGTGGAGAACTGGGAGGCGGATTTCTTAAGTCGCCAGACTTTTCATCCGGGGGAGTGGGAACTTCATCCGGAGGTCTTTGCCCAAATACTTCGACGTTGAGGCAAACCAGATATGGATCTCATGGCGTCTCGCCAGAACGCCAAGCTTCATTGTTACGGGTCCAGATCCAGGGACCCGGGAGCGGTCCTGATAGATGCTCTGACAGCACCCTGGACCTTCAAGATGGCTTATGTGTTTCCACCCTTCCCGATGCTTCCTCGATTGATTGCCAGGATCAAACAGGAGAAAGCATCGGTGATTCTAATAGCGCCTGCGTGGCCACGCAGGACCTGGTATGCAGATCTAGTGGACATGTCATCCTGTCCACCTTGGTCGCTGCCTCTGAGACAGGACCTTCTAATTCAGGGTCCTTTCAAACATCAAAATCTAATTTCTCTGAAGCTGACTGCATGGAGATTGAACGCTTGATTTTATGAAAGCGTGGATTTTCGGAGTCAGTAATTGATACCTTAATACAGGCTAGGAAACCTGTTACCAGGAAAATTTACCATAAGATATGGCGTAAATATTTACACTGGTGCGAATCCAAGAGTTACTCATGGAGTAAGGTTAGGATTCCTAGGATATTGTCTTTTCTTCAAGAAGGTTTAGAAAAGGGTTTATCTGCTAGTTCTTTAAAGGGACAGATCTCAGCTCTGTCCATCCTTTTACACAAACGTCTGTCAGAAGTTCCAGACGTTCAGGCTTTTTGTCAGGCTTTGGCCAGGATTAAGCCTGTGTTTAAGACTGTTGCTCCACCATGGAGCTTAAACTTAGTTCTTAACGTTTTACAGGGTGTTCCGTTTGAACCCCTTCATTCCATTGATATCAAGCTGTTATCTTGGAAAGTTCTGTTTTTAATGGCTATTTCCTCGGCTCGTAGAGTCTCTGAGTTATCGGCCTTACATTGTGATTCTCCTTATCTGATTTTTCATTCAGACAAGGTAGTTCTGCGTACTAAACCCGGGTTCTTACCTAAGGTAGTCACTAACAAGAATATCAATCAAGAGATTGTTGTTCCATCATTGTGCCCTAACCCTTCTTCAAAGAAGGAACGACTTCTGCACAATCTAGACATAGTCCGTGCCCTGAAATTTTATTTACAGGCAACTAAAGATTTTCGCCAAACTTCTTCCCTGTTTGTCGTTTATTCTGGACAGAGGAGAGGTCAAAAAGCATCTGCTACCTCTCTCTCTTTTTGGCTTCGTAGCATAATACGTTTAGCCTATGAGACTGCTGGACAGCAGCCTCCTGAAAGAATTACAGCTCATTCTACGAGAGCTGTGGCTTCCACGTGGGCCTTTAAGAATGAGGCCTCTGTTGAACAGATTTGCAAGGCTGCAACTTGGTCTTCTCTTCATACTTTTTCCAAATTTTACAAATTTGACACTTTTGCTTCTTCTGAGGCTGTTTTTGGGAGAAAGGTTCTTCAGGCAGTGGTTCCTTCCGTATAAAGATCCTGCCTGTCCCTCCCGTCATCCGTGTACTTTAGCTTTGGTATTGGTATCCCATAAGTAATGGATGACCCGTGGACTGACTACACTTAACAGGAGAAAACATAATTTATGCTTACCTGATAAATTCCTTTCTCCTGTAGTGTAGTCAGTCCACGGCCCGCCCTGTTTTTTATGGCAGGTCTAAATTTTAAATTATATTCCAGTCACCACTGCACCCTATAGTTTCTCCTTTCTCATTTGGTTTTCGGTCGAATGACTGGGTGTGACGTAGAGGGGAGGAGCTATATAGCAGCTCTGCTTGGGTGATCCTCTTGCACTTCCTGTTAGGGAGGAGTTAATATCCCATAAGTAATGGATGACCCGTGGACTGACTACACTACAGGAGAAAGGAATTTATCAGGTAAGCATAAATTATGTTTTTGGCTATCTCTTCTGCTAGAAGAGTTTCCGAATTATCTGCTCTTTCTTGTGAGTCTCCTTTTCTGATTTTCCATCAGGATAAGGCAGGTTTGCGGACTTCATTTACATTTTTACCTAAAGTTGTGAAGTCTAACATTAATAGGGAAATTGTTGTTCACTCTTTGTGTCCTAATCCTAAGAATTCTTTGGAGAGATCCTTACATTCTCTGGATGTTGTAAGAGCTTTGAAATATTATGTTGAAGCTACTAAAGATTTCAGGAAGACTTCTAGTCTATTTGTTTTTTCTGGTACTAGGAAAGGTCAGAAAGCTTCTGCCATTTCCTTGGCATCCTGGTTAAAGCTTTTGATTCATCAGGCTTATTTGGAGTCGGGTCAGGCCCCGCCTCAGAGAATCACAGCTCATTCTACTAGATCAGTTTCCACTTTGTGGGCTTTTAAGAATGAAGCTTCAGTTGATCAGATTTGCAAAGCAGCAACTTTGTCTTCTTTGCATACATTTACTAAATTCTACCGTTTTGATGTATTTGCCTCTTCGGAAGCAGTTTTTGGTAGAAAGGGGTTCTTCAGGCAGCTGTTTCAGTTTGATTCCTCTGCTTATGTTTCAAGTTTTTTCTTTTCAATTATGAGGAAAACTTATTTTTTCGGATGTGGATTTAATTTTTTCAGAGGAAAATGGCTGTTTTTATTTTATCCCTCCATCTCTAGTGACTCTTCTGTGGAGTTCCACATCTTGGGTATTAATATCCCATTTGTCACTAGCTCATGGACTCTTGCCAATTACATGAAAGAAAAAATAATTTATGTAAGAACTTACCTGATAAATTCATTTCTTTCATATTGGCAAGAGTCCATGAGACCCACCCTTTTTATGGTGGTTATGTTTTTTTGTATAAAGCACAATTATATTTCCAGTTCCTTTGTTGATGCTTTTTACTCCTTTCTTTATCACCCCACTACTTGACTATTCGTTAAACTGAATTGTGGGCATGGTGAGGGGTGTATTTATAAGCATTTTGAGGTTTGGGAAACTTTGCTACTCCTGGTAGGATTGTATATCCCATACGTCACTAGCTCATGGACTCTTGTCAATATGAAAGAAAAATACATTTATCAGGTAAGTTCTTACATAAATTTAGTTTTTTCGGAAAAGGATTTCTCCGATTCAGATTCTATTACCTGCGTAGATTGTGGGGAGGCCCGGGTATTTCAGCCCAATCAATTATGTTCCTTATGCCGTAATAGAGTGCTCTCTTCTCCCAATGTGGAGAGGTTAGAGACCGCTGAGTCATCCGCTTCTGAGGATTCTGTGTCCCGTGAGGTGCGTTCCCTAGAATATTCTGTTCCTACACAGGCAATTGTCAAAAATACCGTTACCCCTTCTCCGGAAGGAGGTTTATTTCTACCAGAGGTTACTGCACGATTTCGCATGGCCATATCTTTGGCGTTGGCGCACTTACATCTTCCTGATTGCAAGGAAAGAGTTCATCCGTGTCCCTCTGAGGCTTCAGTGGTGCAGCCTTCAGTTTCGGGACCTTCAAATGCCCCGCTGGAGGTGAGTTTTGCCTTTAGATTCAGACTGGGAGCACCTGCTTTTACTGCTGAGGCATGTGTTGGCGGCATTGGAGAGTTCCGGTTCTGACTTGTCAGCGAATTCTCAGTCTTCTGAATCAGATGGCGAACAGTGCTAGACGAGTGGAGCGATGGTGATACTACTCCTGATCGTCTCTTGTTTGTGTATCTAATCCCAGTTCTGAGCTCTTGAGGAATCGGGTCTCTGACAGGCTGGTCCTGTTAGTGTTTCCATTCCTTTTTGGAGTCCACCAGTGGGTGCTGCCTACTTTTTTTATTTTATTCAGTTAGTGTTTTATTTATTTTATTTCCCGAGCTTGAGACTGTTGTAGACTTTACCTTTTAGGAAAAAAAAATTCTTCTCTGGGATTTGATACTGGCGATTTTATGGTCGCGATAGATGTTACTTCCAGCGGAAGTTCAATTTTTTTTTTTAAGAGACAATGTTTAAGCCTCAGAGCTTATTTGTCTATTGTTTCTGTTTATTTAGTCTAGCCCTGCTAGGGTTTAGAACTTTCAGTTAACCCTTGAACATTTCTGTCGAACCCTGGACATCAAGCTGGTCCTGGTTGGGTACTAGTTTTCTCTGTTCTTTTGAGGTTTATATCAGAAACGTTGTATCCTTGACTACAGGCTAGTCCTGTTTGGGTACTAGGTTTGTTTACTTCTTGCTTAGAGGTTATTTTCTTGTTTTCTACAAGCTATAGGAGGCCCTTCTATCCTAGATTTCAGGCTGGTCCTAGTTTATTTCGTTTTGGTGGGGCGTCCGATGTTTGGTCGTACTCAATCCTATGTGTCTTGTCCCTGCATAATTAGCTGGGATTATGAATTTTCCTATGGCAGTATATTTGTAGTTCCTGAGTTCTCCCTTTCCGAATGTAACAGAGCCACAGGTTCTAATCCCCTCACAGCCCTTTAGGGGATCAGATGACTTCATGAAGATCTTCAGTACCTGTTGAAGAGGGTGATTTATTTCCCTTCTATTGGTACTCCTTTGTGGATTGAATTGTCCTATTTTGGTTCCGATCTCTTTAGGCAGTGCTTCCTTTCTAAAGAATTGCAGTATTTTTTGCTTCCCCTTGCCTTTGGGGAAGGTCTTCCTGTCATCTGGTTGAAGAGTCCAGGTTCTTAGGGACCATTTTTCTTGCAGTATCCTCCTTGGGATCCTATATACTTGGGGATCTGGGGGATTGCTATGCAGTCTCTTTTGTCGCCGCCTGATAGGAGGTTTTAGAATGCTCGTTCATTCACCAATTTCTTGAGCTGTGGGTTTTCCGGTGGTTGATCCTGATTGGATCTTTAGAGACTGTCATATTCTCTCAAACAGGGATTCATTTCTAAGGTATGAGTTCTGATCTCTTTTGGGTCCTACCTTTGTTTTCAGACTTTGTGGGTTTTATCCTAGAAGCCCGTCAGTAGAGTATTCTCTACGGGGCTTTGTCCTCTTGCAGCCTTTTTAGTCCGCTCTTTTTTGAGTTATGCTAGGGGCTTCCCCCTCTGTTTGTCCTTGAGTTTTTGGGGATTGCTTCTGGACGTCCTTTCTCCTTTCTTCTCAGTTAGAGTATGTGGTGTGGGGAGTTTGTTTGTTGTCCCCCTTGCGATTGATCATGGAGAGGTTTTTTTTGTGTGTGCTTCTAGTCATTGGGACTTTTGTCTCCTCAGAGGCTTTTGTGCTCAGTTGAGTCCAGGTTTTTTGAGTGTTCTCTAACAAGGATCCTTATGGTTCTAATTGATGGGCAGTTACTTTGTCCTCTTCCATTTTTTGTTCCTTCTGCTTCTGTTGAAGTAGTTTTTTTTGTCAGGAGTCTGGGTTATGGCAGGTTGTGGTGCCCTCAGAATGGGCCACCTTTTTGTTCCCTCTTGTTTGCATTCAGTGTCCTCTATAGCTTGGGTATTGATTTCCCAAAAGTAATGAATGCAGCTGCGGACTCTCCCTGTTTTAAGAAGAAAAACTTAAATTATGCTTACCAAATAATTTTCTTTTTTTCTGTACGGGGAGAGTCCACAGCTCCCCGCCCCCGTTATTTTTCCATGGGCAGCCTTACATTTTTTTTCTTTGTTCTTCTGGCACCTTTTTCACCCTGATATTTCTCCTACTGTTCCTTGTTCCTTCAGCAGAATGACTGGGGGATGAGGGAAGTGGGGGAGGTATTTAAGCCTTTGACTGAGGTGTCTTTGCCTCCTCCTGGTGGCCAGGTTCTGTATTTCCCAAAAGTAATGAACGCAGCTGTGGACTCTCCCCGTACAGAAAAAAAGAAAATTATCTGGTAAGCATAACTTAAGGTTTTTTACCTCTCATATCCCCTCTTCTTTATAAATATAGTAGACAATAAGCCTGACCAGAGGGCAGTCTATTTTTTAAAGTGAGGTACATCTATCCCTATCCCTCTGTCCCTATCCTTATATCCCTGTCCCTATTCCTATGTCACTGTGCCTCTATCCTTATCCCTCTGTCCCTATTCTTCTGTCCCTGTCCCTCTATCCATTTGTCCCTGTACCTGTCCCTCTATTCCTGTCCTATCCCTCTGTCCCTATTCCTTTATCCCTCTTTCCCTATCCATCAGTCGCTATACCTCTGTCCCTGTCTCTCTGTCCCTGTCCCTCTTTCCCTATCCTTCTGTCCCTATCCCTCTGTCCCTGATCCCCCCCCTCAAACAGCTCTCTAACCCTCCCCCTCTATAGCCGCCATCGTAGGTACCCTTTTTTTCTATTCTTCTCTTTTTATTTTATTTTTTTTCTGTAGTGTAGTGGTCATATCACCGCCCACATGCGTGATTGCCATTTATCACCCCACCCCCAAACCCCTTTTCTGTAGTGTAGCTGCCCCATCCCTCCCTACCCTTCTTTTTATTTCTGTAGTAGAGCACTCCCACTCCCTCCCCTTCCCCCCCCGCTGGTGAGCTGCCCACACGTCCCACCGGCACCAGCTATAGATCGTTACAGATGGTGACACACACAGTGTCACCGTCTGTAACGATTAGGCATCTGGCCTCTTATAGAGGCATAGCATCGATAGCGCTCCGGCTCCATGTGTGGCAGATGCCTAAAGCTTCTGGGGCTCCTGAAGCTGTCTCGGGCTGCAGGCTGCACGCGCAACTGGCTAAAGACGCATTACAAATGCGATTATGTTATAGATGTTAGGCATGTTATAAAATTATACCAGTTGCGCATATAACTTGATGCCTGGCATCGTTATATAAATATTATTATTTTATCAAATTGTTTGCATATTGCTGACCTTTGTTTGCATACAGGTGATATTTCATTATATATTAAATTAATTAATTTCATTTTTTATGTGGTCCTCTATTTCATCATATAATATTATATATTGATTTTAACTAATTTATTTTGCACTTTATCACTTTAAACTGGTTAGCTCCTTTCAGAGCGCTTATCCCCACCCCCATCAAGCACCTTTCTTGTCTGTATTTCTCTTGTAAGGTGTATCCAGTCCACGGATCATCCATTACTTGTGGGATATTCTCATTCCCAACAGGAAGCTGCAAGAGGATCACCCACAGCAGAGCTGTCTATATAGCTCCTCCCCTAACTGCCACCTCTAGTCATTCTCTTGCAGCTCTCGACAAACATGGAAGCAGTTAGAGAGATGTGGTGTAATTTAGTTTGTTTTTCTTCAATTCAAAAGTTTATTATTTTTAAATGGTACCGGAGTTGTACTATTTTGGTCTCAGGCAGAAAATAGAAGAAGAATCTGCCTGTGGTCTCTGATGATCTTAGCAGGTTGTAACTAAGATCCATTGCTGTTCTCACACATAACTGAAGAGAGAGGTAACTTCAGCTTGGGGAATGGCGTGCAGGGTACCCTGCTATGAGGTATGTGCAGTCTAAATTTTTCTAGGAAATACCGGATTTATCTGAGGTAAGCCTGATTACGGTGATTTAACAACAACTAGTATCATGCTTGCTGTTAGAGGTAATACTCTTATTATTTTTCACATTTCTGACATATAAAAAGTTTGCTGGAAGTGCTTAAATGCTTTTTATATGCATATTGGTGATAAAACTTTATTGGGGCTTAGTTTTTTCCACATGGATGGCAAATTTTTTCCTAGGGATAGTTTTTGTTGGCCTCTCACTGTGAATACATGAGTGGGAGGGGCCTAATTTCGCGCCTAAATGCGCATAAGATTTTGCAGTCTGAGACATCCAGTTTCCCTGAAGGAGTCCCCTGAATGCTTAGGACCTCTCTGAAGGGTTTTTGGGCTTTCCAAAGTCGATTGTATGGGAAGGTAGGGCCACAGCAGAGCTGTGGCAGTTGTTGTGACTGTTAAAAAAACGTTTATTTCGTTTTTTTTTATCCGTTTTTGAAACTAAGGGGTTAATCATCCATTTGTAAGTGGGTGCAATGCTCTGTTAGCCTATTATACATACTGTAAAGATTTCGGTTGATTTACTGCTTTTTTTCACTGTTTTTCAAATTCTGACCTTTTTTATTTTTCTTAAAGGCACAGTACCGTTTTTATTTTTTGCTTGTTAACTTTCTGTAAAGTGTTTTCCAAGCTTGCTGGTCTCATTGCTAGTCTGTTTAAACATGTCTGACATAGAGGAAACTCCTTGTTCATTATGTTTAGAAGCTATGGTGGAACCCCCTCTTAGAATGTGTACCAAATGGACTGATTTCACTTTAAGTTATAAAGATCATATTCTGTCTTTAAAAGATTTATCACCAGAGGAATCTGACAAGGGGGAAGTTATGCCGACTAACTCACCCCACGTGTCAGAGCCTTTGACTCCCACTCAAGGGACTCACGCTCAAGAGGTGCCAAGTACATCTAGTGCCCCCATGGCGTTTACTTTACAAGACATGGCGGCAGTCATGGATAATACACTGTCAGCGGCATTATCCAGACTACCTGGGTTATGAGGAAAGCGAGACAGCTCTGGGGTTAGAAGAAATACAGTGCACTCTGACGCTTTAATAGCTATATCTGATACCCCCTCACAATATGCAGAAGCTGAGGAAGGAGAGCTTCTTTCTGTGGGTGATGTGTCTGACTCAGGGAAGATGATTCAACCTGATTCTGATATGGCAACATTTAAATTTAAGCTTGAACACCTCCGCATGCTACTCAGGGAGGTTTTAGCTACTCTGAATGACTGCGACACCATTGCAGTGCCAGAGAAATTGTGCAGATTGGATAAATACTATGCAGTGCCTGTTTTCTCTGATGTTTTTCCAATACCTAAAAGGTTTTCAGAAATTATTACTAAGGAATGGGATAGACCAGGTGTACCGTTTTCTCCCCCTCCTATTTTTAAGAAATTGTTTCCAATAGATGCCGCCACACGGAACTTATGGCAGACGGTCCCTTAGGTGGAGGGAGCAGTTTCTACCCTAGCTAAGCGTACTACTATCCCCGTCGAGGACAGTTGTGCTTTCTTAGATCCAATGGATAAAAAGTTAGAGGGTTACCTTAAGAAAATGTTTATTCAACAAGGTTTTATTCTACAGCCTCTTGCATGCATTGCCCCAGTCACTGCTGCGGCGGCCTTCTGGTTTGAGTCTCTGGAAGAGGCTTTACAGGTAGAGACCCCATTGGACGATATACTTGACAAGCTTAGAGCACTTAAGCTAGCCAATTCATTTGTTTCTGATGCCATTGTTCATTTGACTAAACTAACGGCTAAGAATTCTGGTTTTGCTATTCAGGCGCGTAGGGCGCTATGGCTTAAATCCTGGTCAGCTGACGTTACTTCAAAGTCTAAGCTTCTTAATATTCCCTTCAAGGGGCAGACCCTATTCGGGCCTGGTTTGAAGGAGATCATTTCTGATATTACGGGAGGAAAGGGTCATGCCCTCCCTCAGGACAGGTCTAATTAATCAAGGGCCAAACAGATTAATTTTCGTGCCTTTCGAAACTTTAAGACGAGCGCGGCATCAACTTCCTCTAATACAAAACAAGAGGGAACTTTTGCCCAGTCCAAGTCGGTCTGGAGACCTAACCAGGCTTGGAACAAAGGTAGGCAGGCCAAAAAGCCTGCTGCTGCCTCTAAGACAGCATGAAGTATTGGTCCCCGATCCGGTGACGGATCTAGTAGGGGGCAGACTTTCTCTCTTCGCCCAGGCTTGGGCAAGAGATGTCCAGGATCCCTGGGCGTTGGAAATTGTATCCCAGGGATATCTTCTGGACTTCAAAGCTTCCCCTCCAAAAGGGAGATTTCACCTTTCACAGTTATCTGCAAACCAGATAAAAAGAGAGGCATTCTTACATTGTGTTCAAGACCTCCTAGTTATGGGAGTGATCCACCCAGTTCCAAAGGAGGAACAGGGACAAGGCTTCTATTCAAATCTGTTTGTGGTTCCCAAAAAAGTGGGAACCTTCAGACCAATCTTAGATCTCAAGATCCTAAACAAATTTCTCAGGGTCCCATCATTCAAGATGGAGACCATTCGTACCATCCTACCTATGATCCAGGAGGGTCAATACATGACTACAGTGGATTTAAAGGATGCTTATCTTCACATTCCGATACACAAAGATCATCATCGGTTTCTCAGGTTTGCCTTCCTAGACAGGCATTACCAGTTTGTAGCTCTTCCTTTTGGGTTAGCTACAGCTCCAAGAATCTTTACGAAGGTTCTGGGGTCACTTCTGGCGGTCCTAAGGCCGCGGGGCATAGCAGTAGCCCCTTATTTAGATGACATTCTGATACAGGAGTCAAATTTCCAAATTGCCAAGTCTCATACGGACATAGTTCTGGCATTTCTGAGGTCGCACGGGTGGAAAGTGAACGAAGAGAAGAGTTCTCTATCCCCTCTCACAAGAGTTTCCTTTCTGGGAACTCTGATAGATTATGTAGAAATGAGGATTTACCTGACAGAGACCAGGTTATCAAAACTTCTAAATTCTTGCCGTGTTCTTTATTCTACTTCTCGCCCTTCGGTGGCTCAGTGTATGGAAGTAATCGGCTTAATGGTAGCGGCAATGGACATAGTGCCTTTTGCCCGCCTACATCTCAGACCGCTGCAACTCTGCATGCTCAGTCAGTGGAATGGGGATTACACAGATTTGTCCCCTCTGCTAAATCTGGATCAAGAGACCAGGGATTCTCTTCTCTGGTGGCTATCTCGGGTCCATCTGTCCAAAGGTATGACCTTTCACAGGCCAGATTGGACAATAGTAACGACAGATGCCAGCCTTCTAGGCTGGGGAGCAGTCTGGAACTCCCTGAAGGCTCAGGAATTGTGGACTTAGGAGGAGACCCTCCTCCCAATAAACATTCTGGAATTAAGAGCGATATTCAATGCTCTTCAAGCTTGGCCTCAGCTAGCGACAATGAGGTTCATCAGATTTCAGTTGGACAACACCACGACTGTAGCTTACATCAACCACCAAGGGGGAACAAGGAGTTCCCTAGCGATGTTGGAAGTTTCAAAGATAATTCGTTGGGCAGAGTTTCACTCTTGCCACCTATCAGCTATCCATATCCCAGGTGTAGAGAACTGGGAGGCGGATTTTCTAAGTCAACAGACTTTTCATCCGGAGGTGTTTGTACAATTGGTTTAACGTTGGGGCGAACCAGAACTGGATCTCATGGCGTCTCGCCAGAACGCCAAACTTCCTTTTTACGGATCCAGGTCCAGGGATCCCAAGGCAATGCTGATAGATGCTCTAGCAGCGCCTTGGTCCTTCAACCTGGCTTATGTGTTTCCACCGTTTCCTCTGCTCCCTTGTCTGATTGCCAAAATCAAGCAGGAGAGAGCATCAGTGATTTTGATAGTGCCTGCGTGGCCACGCAGGACTTGGTATGCAGATCTAGTGGACATGTCATCTCTTCCACCATGGACTCTGCCTCTGAGACAGGACCTTCTACTTCAGGGTCCTTTCAACCATCCAAATCTAATTTCTCTGAGACTGACTGCCTGGAGATTGAACGCTTGATTTTATCAAAGCGTGGCTTCTCCGAGTCAGTCATTGATACCTTAATTCAGGCACGGAAGCCTGTCACTAGGAAAATCTATCATAAGATATGGCGTAAATATCTTTATTGGTGTGAATCCAAGGGTTACTCATGGAGTAAAGTCAGGATTCCCAGAATATTATCTTTTCTCCAAGAAGGATTAGAAAAGGGATTGTCAGCTAGTTCCTTAAAGGGACAGATTTCTTCCCTGTCTATTCTTTTGCACAAGCGTCTGGCGGATAGTCCAGACGTTCAGGCGTTTTGTCAGGCTTTAGTTAGAATCAAGCCTGTGTTTAAACCAGTTGCTCCGCCATGGAGTTTAAATTTGGTTCTTAAAGTTCTCCAAGGGATTCCGTTTGAACCTCTTCATTCCATAGATATCAAGCTTTTATCTTGGAAAGTTCTGTTTTTGGTAGCTATTTCCTCGGCTCGTAGAGTTTCCGAGTTATCTGCCTTACAGTGTGATTCCCCTTATCTGATCTTCCATGCAGATAAGGTAGTTTTGCGTACCAAACCTGGGTTTCTTCCTAAGGTGGTATCTAATAAGAATATCAATCAGGAGATTGTTGTTCCGTCATTGTGTCCTAAGCCTTCTTCAAAGAAGGAACGTCTTTTACACAATCTTGACGTGGTTCATGCTTTAAAGTTTTATTTACAAGCTACTAAAGATTTTCGTCAAACATCTGCTTTGTTTGTCGTCTACTCTGGACAGAGGAGAGGCCAAAAGGCTTTGGCAACTTCTCTTTCGTTTTGGCTAAGGAGTATAATACGCTTAGCTTATGAGACTGCTGGCCAGCAGCCTCCTGAAAGGATTACAGCTCATTCTAGTAGAGCTGTGGCTTCCACATGGGCATTTAAAAATGAGGCTTCTGTTGAACAGATTTGCAAGGCGGCAACTTGGTCTTCGCTTCATACTTTTTCAAAGTTTTATAAATTTGATACTTTTGCTTCTTCGGAGGCTATTTTTGGGAGAAAGGTTTTACAGGCAGTGGTACCTTCCGTTTAAGTTCCTGCCTTGTCCCTCCCTTCATCCGTGTACTTTAGCTTTGGTATTGGTATCCCACAAGTAATGGATGATCCGTGGACTGGATACACCTTACAAGAGAAAACATAATTTATGCTTACCTGATAAATTTATTTCTTGTGGTGTATCCAGTCCACGGCCCGCCCTGTTATTTTAAGGCAGGTATGTTTTATTTTAAACTACAGTCACCACTGCACCCTATGGTTTCTCCTTTCTCTTGTTTGTCTTCGGTCGAATTACTGGAGGTGGCAGTTAGGGGAGGAGCTATATAGACAGCTCTGCTGTGGGTGATCCTCTTGCAGCTTCCTGTTGGGAAGGAGAATATCCCACAAGTAATGGATGATCTGTGGACTGGATACACCACAAGAGAAATAAATTTATCAGGTAAGCATAAATTATGTTTTTGAGATTATATAGACCACACTAGGGATTCAAGCTTTAACCAAGTAGTTAGCACTCACACCACTCCTTCTTTTTCGTATAAAATTATACCAGCCATATTCCAGGTCTCTTTATGTTATGGATACTGATGATGTGTTTTGGTGACTTTCTTCAGAATATTTTAATAAAATTATGTAATTTTAGTAAAGGGATGTTCTAGTGTTAACAATGTTTATCTCAGCGGGTGGTTTCTCTAATTTGTGCACACACATCACAAATGCAATTGATTGGCAGACACACGTATGCACAATCTATATGCACCAATGAAAGACACCCTGTGCACTGAGTGGGTATGCTAGGTTGGTTTTGAAGTTTTTTAACAGGCTGTGTAATTCAAACTTCCTTGTTAACTATTTAGAGATACATTATAGTAAACAACAGATTATTACAATAACAAGAATCTCAAGTTTAACAACATATTATGAGAGCCCTGCTCATAATGGCTTATGATCTGTGGGGCAAAAGGGCTGAGTGAAACCCCAGGAAGTGAAAGCCGTATAATGGGGTGAATTGTAGGCACTTACAGTAGGTGGGTAGTTAATAACCAGAAGGGATATAAACCGAGTGAGTTGAAAGGTTCTAACCAAATAAACAGAAAGTAGATACATGAGAAATATGTTATAATAATAATAATAATAAATCGGCTGCAAAATCATGATTTACACTGTTAGCGCTCGCACAGAGCACTCGATTTTATAAATCAGAATAGGAGAATTAGAGAATGAGTATATGAAACTGAAGCTCAGGTATATCACGTTCAGATGGTGTGTTGAGATGCTGAGAAATAAATGATTATAGTTTTGGACGTAACCTATAATGGGGCAGTGGAAGTCAGAAGAAGGGAAGCAAGAAAGAAAGTCAAGCAGTAATTGTTTTCATTGAAATTATGTATATACAGTTTCCCTTTAGCGTATGTATTTGTTGAGGGTAAGTGTATGCAAAATGCAGGTGCTAATTTACAAGTACACTAAATCATAATCGGCTAGATTACGAGTTTTGAGCGCTCATTCTATTGGCTGATTGGATCAGCCAATAGGATGAAAGCTCAATCCTAATGGCTCATTGCAAAAGCCAATAGGATATATTTCACCTTTAATTCCTATTGGTTGATAGAAATCTTTCAGCCAATAGGAATTCAATGGACGCCATCTTTGATGACGTCACTTAAAGGGAACCTTCAGTTTACAGCAACGACCGTAAGAAGAGGATGCTCCGCGCCGGATGTCTTGAAGATTGATCCGCGCCAGATGGATGAAGATAGAATATGCCTTCTGGATGAAGACTTCTTTCCGCTTGGATGAGGACTTCGCCAGCTGGATAAAGATCGAAGAGGCCTCCTGGATGAAGACTTCTTGCCGCTTGGATCGGACTTCGCCGGCTGAATGAGGATGGATGTCCGGACTTCAATAACTGTAAGTGGATCGTCGGGGGTTAGTGTTTTTTTTTAAGGTTTTTTTTTTGTGTGTTTTTTTTTAGATTAGTGTTTTGGGCAATGTAAAAGAGCTAAATGCCCTTTTAAGGGCAATGTCCATCCAAATGCACTTTTCAGTACAATGTTTAGCTTAGGTTTATTTAGATAGGTTTTTATTTGGGGGGTTTCGTTGGGTGGGTGGTGGGTTTCACTGTTGGGGGTGTTTTTTTTTTTTTACAGGTAAAAGAGCTGATATCTTTTGGGCAATGCCCCGCAAAAGGCCCTTTTAAGGGCCATTGACAGTTTAGTGTAGGCTGGGGGGGGTATTTTGGGGGGGCTTTTTTATTTTGATAGGGCTATTAGATTATGAGTAATTTGTTTTTATTTTTGATAATTTCGTTTTTTATTTTTTGTAATTTAGTGGGGGGGGGGGTTGTAAGTTAGAAAATTGTATTTTAATAATTTAATTTATTTTATTGTAATGTTAGTTTTTAGTGTAAGGCAGGTTAGGTTTTATTTTACAGGTAAGTTTTGTATTTATTTTAACTAGGTAGCTAGTAAATAGTTAACTATTTACTAACTAGTCTACCTAGTTAAAATAAATAGTTATATTGTAGCTATCTTAGGTTTTATTTTTATTTCACAGGTAAATTTTTATTTAATTTAACTATTAGTTATTTTGTTACAAGCTTAGGTTTTTTTTTTTACAGGTAAGTTTATATTTAGTTTTAAATAGGAATTATTAAGTTAATAATTATAAGGTTTATTTAGATTTATTTTAATTATATTTAAGTTAGTGGGTGTTAGGCTTAGGGTTACGTTAGGGTTAGGATTAGAGGTTAATATATTTATGTAGAGTTAGTGATGTGGGAGGTCAGAGGTTTAGGGGTTAATCATTTATTTTAGTATATTTTGTTGTGAGGGGCTTGCAGTTTAGTGGTTAATAGGTTTATTATAGCGGCGGTGTGGGCGGATGGCAGATTAGGGGTTAATAATAATTAAATAGTGTTTGCGATGTGGGAGGACGGCGGTTTAGGGGTTAATAGGTTTATTATAGTGACAATGATATTGGGGAGCGGTGGAATAGGGGTTAATAAATTTTAATAGTGGCGGCGCTGTCCGGAGCGGCAGATTAGGGGATAAATAAATTATTTATAGTGTTTGCGATGTGGGAGGGCCTCGGTTTAGGGGTTAATAGGTAGTTTATGGGTGTTAGTGTACTTTTTACAGCTTTGTAACGTAAAACTCATAACTACTGACTTTAGATGGTGGTACGGATCTTGTGGTTATAGGGTGTACCGCACACTTTTTGGCCTCCCAGGCAAACTCGTAATACCGGTGCTATGGAAGTCCCATTGAAAAAAGACTTTTTAAAAAGTGCGGTACTGACGTTGCGTGGTGGCCAAAAAGGTGTGCGGTACACCTATACCTACAAGACTTGTAATAGCAGCATTAGGGAAAAATCAGCGTTATGAAGCATAATGCTACCTTTTCACATATAACGCCAAACTCGTAATCTAGCTGAATGGAAACTAGTAAGAATCATATAAATTCTGTTTTCTATAGATAACTGTATATTCTGCATTCATATGACCTGTATGGTGTCGCAATGCAATAGCACCGTAGTCATTGGCATTTAAATGTCTTTACTTATTTTTTAAGTCCAGAACAGAGGTGGCAGCCCGGGTTGTGGCAGAGACTGGAGGTGTTTTGGTTCATCCTAATCAGGACCCATCTGTAATTGCCGGGCAGGGGACAATTGGCCTTGAAGTGTTGGAGCAGGTAGGCCTCATTAACTAATTGTTATGCTGCATCAACGTAAGAGGAAATCAGCCATCTTTATGTGATTAAATGTACTGTAGGTGCCAACAGTTGAAGCAGTGGTCATACCAGTTGGAGGAGGCGGGATGCTAGCAGGCATAGCAATAGCTGTTAAGGTTGGTGAATCTACAACCCTTTTTAATACAAGACACACAAACACAGTTAAAATCTTATCACTTCCTAAAACTACCCATCTTCCTACAGCTTATTTAGGAACATACTCATTTAATTTGCTTGTTCCATAGGCAATCAAGCCTGAAGTAAAAATATACGCTGCTGAGCCTCTAAATGCAGATGACTGCTACCAATCAAAGATGAATAGAAAGCTTACTCCAAACCTGCAACCTCCAGTCACCATAGCTGACAGTGTGAAGACCAGCATTGGACCTAATACGTGGCCTATTATACAGGATCTGGTAGATGACGTATTTGTAGTCAGTGAGGAAGAGATTAAGGTAACATCTAGCAGTGATCTCTCTGTCTGCTCTTATACTATAAGGCAGGTGTGCCTAAATGATGGATCTAAAAGGTGATCAGTAGATCGCTAGACTGTGGTTTTCTAGTTCCCTCTCAGCCAGTTCTGATAGTATGTGGTCAAGCTAAACGAAGTGCGTTTTGGACAGATATATTCTGCACCACTCGAGTGGACTCAGTGATTTTCTTATGTTTTGCACACGTATAAGTAGGGTGCACTTTCAAAGTTCACAAATAATTAGGCCCCTGCTCTGAGGAACCTAGACCATCCTCTCTTTAGGTTTTGAGAAGTTCTTACTGTGTTTAAATTAGATGCAATTAGCTATATAACTATCTCTTTCTAGTGTTTTTAGCATTCAGTTAGACAAGTTTAAGGATCAGCTCAGATTATGAACCAACGTAATTTAGGGACGCAGGGAGAAAAGGTTGGAATGGAGAAATGTTTTAGTGATAACTCCCTCCTGTTAGACATGATGAACCACAATGTACAGGTAAAAAAGATTACCCCCAGGCCAAATACCTGAATGATTTTATATGGTGGAAGTTCCTTACCTGTGTATAGGAGTATTAATGTGTTGTTACAGAGTGAAAGTCTTAGTCATATAAATACCAGTGTGGTTTAACAAAGGATAAGGAGAGTTCTGCAAAAGAATTAAACAGTAGTTACCTGAATGAAGGAAAAATATAGATAAAGCTTAGTTAGCTAAGTTAAATAAAGGATACTACACACCATACCACACCAGATTGTAGTATTTACAGTCCTGCCACTAGAAATGTTAGGGCCCCTTATGAAACCATTGTTAAACACCCCCCCCCCTCTCAAACCTGTGTAATTTTTGGCCACGTGACTAAAATGTCTGCAAACTTTATAACATTTGACTACACTAAAGAATAAAAAGTGGTAAAACACATACAGAACCTCACAGACACATAGACACACAAACTCACAGAAACACACATACATTCACACTGACAGACTCCGAAACACTCACAGCCACACACACACATTAGCACTCACAGACTTACAGATACCAAGACAAACACACACATTCACACTCACTGACACACAGAAACACACACACACTAACAGATACACAGAAACACTGACAGGCACACCGATACACACATTCACAGACATACAGGAACACATACTCGGACACATTTACACAGGGCCATTTTAAGTATTTGTGGAGACCTGGGCAAAACAAATTTGTGGGGCACCTCAGCCCAACCCCCTTGTTCCCCTTCCCCTGTATGACACACATGTCTTATATATAAAGAATGCCACTATATATTCACTCCCTGATACCATAAACACGTCTTCATAAACTAAGTACAGGATGTGTGTTCATACCCTCACCCCTGATGAGAGGGCAGGCCTGCATTCACAGACACACAGAAACACTAATAGACACATGTACACATTCAGACACACAAACACTTATACAGACACACCCAGACATACACATACATACAGACACACAGAAACACTAATAGACACATATACACATCCACAAACACTTACACAGACATACCCAGACATACACATACATACAGACACACAGAAACCCACACAAGCAAAAAAAGAGACAGCTATACAGTTGTGCTCATAAGTTTACATACCATGGCAGAATTTATGATTTCTTGGCCATGTTTCAGAGAATATGAATGATAACACAAAAATATTTCTTTCACTCATGGTTAGTGTTTGGCTGAAGCCATTTATTATCAATCAACTGTGTTTACTCTTTTTAAATCATAATGACAACAGAAACTACCCAAATGACCCTGATCAAACGTTTACATACCCTGGTGATTTTGGCCTGATAACATGCACACAAGCTGACAAAAAAGTTTTTTCTCTTGTTAAGTGTATCCAGTCCACGGATCATCCATTACTTATGGGATATTAACTCCTCCCCAACAGGAAGTGCAAGAGGATTCACCCAGCAGAGCTGCTATATAGCTCCTCCCCTAACTGCCATTACCAGTCATTCTCTTGCACCCAACGAATAGATAGGATGTGTGAGAGGACTGTGGTGATTATACTTAGTTTCATACCTTCAATCAAAAGTTTGTTATTTTATAATAGCACCGGAGTGTGTTATTCCTTCTCTGGTAGAATTTGAAGAAGAATCTACCTGAGTTTTTCTATGATTTTAGCCGGAGTAGTTAAGATCATATTGCTGTTTCTCGGCCATCTGAGGAGAGGTAAACTTCAGATCAGGGGACAGCGGGCAGATTAATCTGCAAAGAGGTATGTAGCAGCTTATTATTTTCTGACAATGGAATTGATGAGAAAATTCTGCCATACCGATATAATGTAAACTCAGCCTTAAATGCAGTAGCAGCAACTGGTATCAGGCTGTCATGTATGTATATTTTACACTTCAGTATTCTGGGGAATGGCACTTCACTGGAATTATACTGTATGCATAAAACTTTAGCCTAATTTGCAGGGACTAGCAACAGGCTTTTTAATAACACTCAATTTATTAATGTTAAACGTTTTTTGCTGGCATGTAAAATCGTTTAATTTTCTGAGGTACTGGAAAAATGTTTTGGGCACTATTTTTTTCCACTTGGCAGTCGTTTTATTTAATTTATGACATTTTACTGATCTCTCTCACTGTTATGTGTGAGGGGGAGGGACCTTTTTTGGTGCTTTTGCTACGCATCAAAAAATTCAGTCAGAAGTTTATTGTCTTCCCTGCATGATCCGGTTCATCTCTACAGAACTCAGGGGTCTTCAAAACTTGTTTTGAGGGAGGTAATCACTCACAGCAGAGCTGTGAGATTGTAGTTGACTGTGATAAAAAAAACGTTTATTTCTGTATTTTTTTTTTTTTCTGCTATCAGGGTTAGTTATCCTTTGCTAATGGGAGAAATCCTTTGCTAAAATTGTGTTTTTTACAAAGATTTGATGCTATAACTTTTCAGTTTATTAATTTTCAACTGTCATAACTTTTTCTGTGCTTCTTATAGGCACAGTACGTTTTCATATTATAGTAAATTACTTGAAAAGTATTTCCAAGTTGCTAGTTTATTTGCTAGTGTGTTAAACATGTCTGATTCAGAGGAAGATATCTGTGCTATATGTGCTAAAGCCAAAGTGGAGCCCAATAGAAATTTATGTACTAACTGTATTGATGCTACTTTAAATAAAAGTCAATCTGTACAAATTGAACATATTTCACCAAACAACGAGGGGAGAGTTATGCCGACTAACTCGCCTCACGTGTCAGTACCTGCATCTCCCGCTCGGGAGGTGCGTGATATTGTAGCGCCGAGTACATCTGGGCGGCCATTACAAATCACATTACAGGATATGGCTACTGTTATGACTGAAGTTTTGGCTAAATTACCAGAACTAAGAGGTAAGCGTGATCACTCTGGGGTGAGAACAGAGTGCGCTGATAATATTAGGGCCATGTCAGACACTGCGTCACAATTTGCAGAACATGAGGACGGAGAGCTTCATTCTGCGGGTGACTGTTCTGATCCAAACAAACTGGATTCAGATATTTCAAATTTTAAATTTAAGCTGGAAAACCTCAGTGTATTACTAGGGGAGGTGTTAGCGGCTCTGAATGATTGTAACACAGTTGCAATACCAGAGAAAATGTGTAGGTTGGATAAATATTTTGCGGTACCCGGCGAGTACTGACGTTTTTCCTATACCTAAGAGACTTACTGAAATTGTTACTAAGGAGTGGGATAGACCCGGTGTGCCGTTCTCACCCCCTCCGATATTTAGAAAGATGGTTCCAATAGACGCCACCACACGGGACTTATGGCAAACGGTCCCTAAGGTGGAGGGAGCAGTTTCTACTTTAGCTAAGCGTACCACTATCCCGGTGGAGGATAGCTGTGCCTTTTCAGATCCAATGGATAAAAAGTTAGAGGGTTACCTTAAGAAAATGTTTGTTCAACAAGGTTTTATATTGCAACCTCTTGCATGCATTGCGCCTGTCACGGCTGCAGCAGCATTTTGGTTTGAGTCTCTGGAAGAGACACTTGAATCGGCTCCATTAGATGAGATTACACACAAGCTTAAAGCCCTTAAGTTAGCTAACTCATTTATTTCAGATGCCGTAGTACATTTAACTAAACTTACGGCTAAGAATTCCGGATTCGCCATTCAGGCACGCAGAGCACTGTGGCTAAAATCCTGGTCAGCTGACGTTACTTCTAAATCTAAATTGCTTAATATACCTTTCAAAGGGCAGACCTTATTCGGGCCCGGGTTGAAAGAAATTATCGCTGACATTACAGGAGGTAAAGGCCATGCCCTGCCTCAAGACAGAGCCAAACCTAAGGCTAGACAGTCTAATTTTCGTTCCTTTCGTAATTTCAAAGCAGGAGCAGCATCAACCTCCTCTGCACCAAAACAGGAAGGAGCTGTTGCTCGCTACAGACAAGGCTGGAGACCTAACCAGTCCTGGAACAAGGGCAAGCAGGCCAGGAAACCTGCTGCTGCCCCTAAGACAGCATGAATCGAGGGCCCCCGATCCGGGAACGGATCTAGTGGGGGGCAGACTTTCTCTCTTCGCCCAGGCTTGGGCAAGAGATGTCCAGGATCCCTGGGCGTTAGAGATCATATCTCAGGGATACCTTCTAGACTTCAAATTATCTCCCCCAAGAGGGAGATTTCATCTGTCAAGGTTGTCAACAAACCAAATAAAGAAAGAGGCGTTTCTACGCTGCGTACAAGATCTTTTATTAATGGGAGTGATCCATCCGGTTCCGCGGTCGGAACAAGGACAAGGGTTTTACTCAAATCTGTTTGTGGTTCCCAAAAAAGAGGGAACTTTCAGGCCAATCTTGGATTTAAAGATCCTAAACAAATTCCTAAGAGTTCCATCGTTCAAAATGGAAACTATTCGGACAATTTTAGCCATGATCCAAAAGGGTCAGTACATGACCACAGTGGATTTAAAGGATGCTTACCTTCACATACCGATTCACAAAGATCATTACCGGTATCTAAGGTTTGCCTTTCTAGACAGGCATTACCAGTTTGTAGCTCTTCCATTCAGATTGGCTACGGCTCCGAGAATCTTCACAAAGGTTCTGGGTGCTCTTCTGGCGGTACTAAGACCGAGAGGAATTGCGGTAGCTCCGTACCTAGACGACATTCTGATACAAGCTTCAAGCTTTCAAACTGCCAAGTCTCATACAGAGTTAGTACTGGCATTTCTAAGGTCGCATGGATGGAAGGTGAACGAAAAGAAGAGTTCTCTCTTTCCACTCACAAGAGTTCCCTTCTTGGGGACTCTTATAGATTCTGTAGAAATGAAGATTTACCTGACAGAAGACAGGTTAACAAAGCTTCAAAATGCATGCCGTGTCCTTCATTCCATTCAACACCCATCAGTAGCTCAATGCATGGAGGTGATCGGCTTAATGGTAGCAGCAATGGACATAGTACCCTTTGCACGTCTACATCTCAGACCGCTGCAATTGTGCATGCTAAGTCAGTGGAATGGGGATTACTCAGACTTGTCCCCTACTCTGAATCTGCATCAAGAGACCAGAAATTCTCTTCTATGGTGGCTTTCTCGGCCACATCTGTCCAGGGGGATGCCATTCAGCAGGCCGGACTGGACAATTGTAACAACAGACGCCAGCCTACTAGGTTGGGGCGCTGTCTGGAATTCTCTGAAGGCTCAGGGACAATGGAATCAGGAGGAGAGTCTCCTACCAATAAACATTCTGGAATTGAGAGCAGTTCTCAATGCCCTTCTGGCTTGGCCCCAGTTAACAACTCGGGGGTTCATCAGGTTTCAGTCGGACAACATCACGACTGTAGCTTACATCAACCATCAGGGAGGGACAAGAAGCTCCCTAGCAATGATGGAAGTATCAAAGATAATTCGCTGGGCAGAGTCTCACTCTTGCCACCTGTCAGCAATCCACATCCCGGGAGTGGAGAACTGGGAGGCGGATTTCTTAAGTCGTCAGACTTTTCATCCGGGGGAGTGGGAACTTCATTCGGAGGTCTTTGCCCAAATATTTCGACGTTGGGGCAAACCAGAGATAGATCTCATGGCGTCTCGACAGAACGCCAAGCTTCCTCGTTACGGGTCCAGATCCAGGGATCCGGGAGCGGTTCTGATAGATGCTTTGACAGCACCTTGGACCTTCAGGATGGCTTATGTGTTTCCACCCTTCCCGATGCTTCCTCGATTGATTGCCAGAATCAAACAGGAGAGAGCATCAGTGATTCTAATAACGCCTGCATGGCCACGCAGGACTTGGTATGCAGATCTAGTGGACATGTCATCCTGTCCACCTTGGTCGCTACCTCTGAAACAGGACCTTCTGATCCAGGGTCCCTTCAAACATCAAAATCTAATTTCTCTGAAGCTGACTGCTTGGAAATTGAACGCTTGATTTTATCAAAACGTGGTTTTTCTGAGTCAGTTATTGATACCTTAATACAGGCTAGGAAGCCTGTTACCAGAAAGATTTATCATAAGATATGGCGCAAATACTTATATTGGTGCGAATCCAAGAGTTACTCATGGAGTAAGGTTAGGATTCCGAGGATATTGTCTTTTCTACAAGAAGGTTTAGAAAAGGGTTTATCCGCTAGTTCTTTAAAGGGACAGATTTCAGCTCTGTCCATTCTTTTACACAAACGTCTGTCAGAAGTTCCGGATGTTCAAGCTTTTTGTCAGGCTTTAGCTAGGATCAAGCCTGTGTTTAAAACTGTTGCTCCACCATGGAGTTTGAACTTAGTTCTTAATGTTTTACAGGGGGTTCCGTTTGAACCCCTTCATTCCATTGATATCAAGTTGTTATCTTGGAAAGTTCTGTTTTTAATGGCGATTTCCTCGGCTCGAAGAGTCTCTGAGTTATCTGCCTTACATTGTGATTCTCCTTATCTGATTTTTCATTCAGACAAGGTAGTTCTGCGTACTAAACCTGGGTTCCTACCTAAGGTGGTCACTAACAGGAATATCAATCAAGAGATTGTGGTTACATCTTTGTGTCCTAATCCTTCTTCGAAAAAGGAACGTCTGCTACACAATCTAGATGTAGTCCGTGCCCTGAAATTTTATCTACAGGCAACTAAGGATTTTCGACAAACGTCTTCCCTGTTTGTCGTTTATTCTGGTCAGAGGAGAGGTCAAAAAGCTTCGGCTACCTCTCTCTCCTTTTGGCTTCGTAGCATAATACGGTTAGCCTATGAGACTGCTGGACAGCAGCCTCCTGAAAGAATTACAGCACATTCTACTAGAGCTGTGGCTTCCACTTGGGCGTTTAAGAATGAGGCTTCTGTTGAACAGATTTGCAAGGCTGCAACTTGGTCTTCTCTTCATACTTTTTCCAAATTTTACAAATTTGACACTTTTGCTTCTTCGGAGGCTGTTTTTGGGAGAAAGGTTCTTCAGGCAGTGGTTCCTTCCGTATAAAGAGCCTGCCTGTCCCTCCCGTCATCCGTGTACTTTAGCTTTGGTATTGGTATCCCATAAGTAATGGATGATCCGTGGACTGGATACACTTAACAAGAGAAAACATAATTTATGCTTACCTGATAAATTTATTTCTCTTGTAGTGTATCCAGTCCACGGCCCGCACTGTCACTTTAAGGCAGGTAATTTTTCCATTAAACTACAGTCACCACTGTACCCTATGGTTTTCCTTTCTCTGCATGTTTTCGGTCGAATGACTGGTAATGGCAGTTAGGGGAGGAGCTATATAGCAGCTCTGCTGGGTGAATCCTCTTGCACTTCCTGTTGGGGAGGAGTTAATATCCCATAAGTAATGGATGATCCGTGGACTGGATACACTACAAGAGAAATAAATTTATCAGGTAAGCATAAATTATGTTTTTTCATGTTTGGGCATGAGTCTTACTACAGCACTAGAAGATAATTTATTGTGTCTCTTAGGTATACTAGGGAAGTAGTTATTTAGCACAGATTTTTAATTATTTAGGTTCAACATATATTGAACACTCTCACTATAAGTTTATATTATTTTTTGCACTCATATTTCCACACACTTCGATTGAGGACATTAGTTCATCATAATAGTTTTATATATCTTATTTTATAACACAAATACCTATTGCCACTAATAGTCTTCTTCAAGACACAGGGTATAGGTATGTTCTCGTCAGTTGGTATACATTTCATATTTCACTTCAAATCATCACGCATTTAAGTATTCACTATTATTAGTCATAAGACACACAATTTTATAAATATAGATAATGATCACTTATTCCCCTAATATTAATATGCGGCCACAATTTATACTACAATACAATATTGGAATTGAGAGTGGTTCACATTAGAATTATTACCCATCATAATAGTCTGTCTATATTGAGCATAACCTTTCCCTTTTTAACAAATGTAGTGCTTTCTACTACACCTATTAGGTATTTCAGCACATAGCAACCAGCAAACCACAGGCTTAGGCAGTCACGCTTTTACCACGATTCTTAATAACACACTATTTAGATTTCATAGTATGATCCGCAAACAATATGCACAAAAGAATTAGCTATAATCTGGGTTTTAATGTTGTGCATTGCACGTTCTTATAGCCTTCCCCACTATCATATACAGTATATAGTTTGTAGATTTCAAGAATTGTATTCAAAGGGCTAGGAGCACAATCGCCCAGATTAAACACATGGGAACAAAAGCTATGGTAGACCGTTACGTCATCTGTGACGTTGCAAGTGATTTTGTTTCCATTCACGCTTGACACCACCTCCCCTGGGTCTCCACTACACCATGATTGATGAATAGGCACACACCCCTCCACACACGTAGGTTTCCCCAGGTTGAGACGGATCAACAGTTATGCCATGAATGTTTGCCACACACAAATATGGTTTGTGCTTTTTCTTTACAACAAATGATATCCTGGTCTGAATTGAGCGATCTAACAGTACTAATAAGGCAGGTGCAATCTTTATTTGATGTTTAAACCAAGTTTATTTCTACTGCTGTTTGCATATGTTAATTTTGGAGCAATAAGATATTTTCTAGTTTTTTTCAACATCACTCGAGTTTCTAATATATTTATCAATCTGGTGAACCCTGGCTAATGAGTTTATGGCTCTATGGTGCCAAAAACTATAAGTTTGCCTTGTGTGTGTGTGTGTGTATATATATATATATATATACAGAAAGATATGTGTAGGTATGGCGCTGAATGAACACCCTAAAAATATATCTAAAAATACCAAGAGTGAGGAACTTGCTGCCTATGAATGTCTATCCAGTGAGAACTGTGCCCCCAAGAACAGTTAACCTGATAGATGAAATGTGATAGAAGAAGGGAAAAGGGATGAGGAATATTCAAAAGGCGCAACACTCTGGAAAAGATCCCAGTATTATGGGAATAGTATGTTGAGGGTATAAAAAAACCGTGTAGTATAAAAAGAGCACTGCTAACAAGTGGAATAGCACATAATGCTGAATGTAGTAAAAATAATATTGATAATTATCCCTTTTCCCTTATTCTTATGTTGTACAAATGGCAAGTGATGTATTAGATCAATAGTCGCAATATACTTATATAGGTGTTAATGATAGTGTTGTAGCCGCATAACTGCTGTAATACCTAGTAGATACAATATTACAAAAACTAAAAACATAAAACAAATATAGCAGAAATGATCCAAGTATTAACATAAAACACTCTACCATACACTAAAAATATTTAGATAACCAAAATATGGCTAAAATATTGGTTGTAATAATTATCAATATTATTTTTACTACATTCAGCATTATGTGCTATTCCGCTTGTTAGCAGTGCTCTTTTTATACTACACGGTCTTCTTATACCCTCAACATACTACTCCCATAATACTGGGATCTTTTCCAGAGTGTTGCGCCTTTTGAATATTCCTCATCCCTTTTCCCTTCTTCTATTATATATATATATATATATATATATATATATATATATATATATATATATATATATATATATATATATATATATATATATATATATATATATATATATATATATATATATATATATACTTGTATGTGTTATTATGAATAGGTCTATATTTTTATGTATGGGAGGCAACGTTAATATGTAGGTGGTTTTTATTATATGTTTTTATATGTATTACATATATTTTTTATTGTATGTATGTATGTGTGTATATATATATATATATATATATATATACAGGTGGCCCTCGTTTTACAACGGTTCAATTTACACTGTTTCAGAATAACAACCTTTTTTTTCCAGTCATGTGACTGCTATTGAGAAGCAGTGCATTTATTAAAATAGCCAGTAGGTGGAGCTGTCCGCTTGTGTTGCAGCAAAGCCAAGCAAGCTGAAATTAATCAGTTTAACCAGACCTGAGCTATCGAACAGATTTCAAAGGAACAAGATCTTCCTGTTTATAAATCAGTCCAGATTGGAATGCATAGAAATAACTGTTTGCAGAAAAATGCAAGTGAAGTTTGTGTTGTGTGATTATTTTATTAGGTTTATAATGCTGTTTAGAAAATGTTTTTGTTCATTTAACTTAGTTTAATTATATATTCTGTGTTGTGTGATTATTTTATTAGGTTTATAATGCTGTTTAGCATTTAAAGTCTTCATTTCAAAGCTTTAAAAATAATTTATTAGGTGTTACTTATGACAATTTTGAGAGGGGCCTGGAACCTATCTACCTCACTTCCCATTGACTTACATTATAAACTGGGTTTCAATTTACAACGGTTTCGATTTACAACCATTCCTTCTGGAACCTAACCCCGGCGTAAACTGAGGGCTACCTGTATATGTTTTACTTTGCTGTTCGCATAAACTTGATGATGTGTACATGTATCAAGATATGGTCTATTTTGGTGGCTTAGTCCATTAATCTGTAAACCATATGTTTTGCTTTTATTAGTTTTTTTTCTTTTGGTTTTCATCTATGAGGTCATTGTTTACATATGTATTTATGACTACTAACTATCTGTGAACACTCACAGATGAGATCAATTAACTAATAGATTTACCATAGAATGTTTGTTACCCTATATATAGCAAGTGTATTTTTAATGTCTGTATCATAGCCTGAGGAAACAGACACTTCTAGGCTGAGAAACGCGTCGCTTTGGAATAAAGATTACTTTTATTATACACTTGCTTCATCATCACTTTATATTGGTCTGTATGGTGTTTAACACTAATACATCACTGGATCCGGGCCTTTTTGGAACAAGTTTGTAGCTGCCTGCTGCTTGCTGGTGTTTTCAGTCAGCTGGGCGGCTGTGAAGTCCCAGTCTGCTGTTACTGCACCTGGAGGTGCTTCCCTTCTTGTAAGTGCAACCAAAACATTTCCTTTTGCCCTTGTCTCTACGTTACTGGGCTATGGTTGTCTGCTTTTTGTGTTCACATAGGTGCTAAGAAGGCTTCCCCAAGGGATTTCTGACCGGACACCATTGCTGGTTCTATTCAGTGAGCTGGACCACTGTGAAGTTCCAGTCTGCCCCATTAGCACCATTGGGTGCTTCACCTTTGTGAATATTATTTTGACATCTTGCAACATTATCATACTGTGTCGGTGGTTACTGTGTCGGTGGTACTAGGCCATTGTGACTCGACCATGCAGCCCATCTTTCTTCAAGTGCCTCCTTATTGTGCATCTTGAAACAGCCACACCACATGTCCTGTATTTCACCTGAAGTTATTTGTGGGTTTGTCTTTGCATCCCGAAAATTTTTCCTGACAGTTGTGGCTGAAATTCTAGTTGATCTACCTGACCGTGGTTTGGTTTCAACAGAACCCCTAATTTTTCACTTCTTTATTAGAGTTTGAACACTGCTGATTTGCATTCTCAATTCCTTGGATATCTTTTTATATCCCTTTCCTGTTTTATACAGTTCAACTAACTTTTCCCGCAGATCCTTTGACAATTCTTTTGCTTTCCCCATGACTCAGAATCCAGAATCGTCAGTGCAGCACTGGATGAAAGATACAAGGGTCCGTCAGGAGTCCAGAAACTCATTGACCTTTTATACACACACACTAATTACCAGAAAACAGATCACAGGTGAAGATGGTTACCTTTAATAGCCATTCAAACCCCTATGTGTCAACTTGTGTGCATGTTATCAGGCCAAAATCACCAGGGTATGTAAACTTTTGATCAGGGTAATTTGGGTAGTTTCTGTTGTCATTATGATTTTAAAAAGAGTAAACACAGTTGATTAATAATAAATAGCTTCAGCCAAACACTAACCATGAGTGAAAGAAAAGTTTTTGTGTTTTCATTCATATTCTCTGAAAAATGGCCAAGAAATCATAAATTCTGCCAGGGTATGTAAACTTATGAGCAACTGTGTGTATGTGTATATATATATATATATATATATATATATATATATATATATATATATATATATATATATATATATATATATATATATATATATATATAGGACAGAAAGCGAAAAAAGTGGTAGAAGGCGCTAGACTGAGGGGGTGGAAAAGAGATATAGGAGAAAATCTAATCTCAATCTAGAAGGTAGAATCCCCCGGGAGCAAAAAACCAACCATATAGCAGCTATCCCTTGGTGAGCAGAGAAGCAATTGTGCTGGCCGAGAAGAACAGGGAATCCCCGGCTGGCACAGTGCTTATCCCCCTGTGTAAATATGTATCTGAAGAGGCTATGATAAGGGATATGATAGCGCTGGTTGTTAGGAGACAATGTAAAACACAATTAATATGTGTGACTAGATGCCAATTGTAATACAGAATACACAGCAAATCAAACACAATGTTAAAAAAACACTATAAAATAGAGTGGAGAGTTGAATACAAAATGTCCCAAATACTGGAGAACTTATATGTTGTATATATACAGTGGTAGAATTCGAGACTTGGGATGTGGGTGAAATGCACACTTACAGAAATGAACCTCAATCGTATGAGGTAAGGAAACAGCACATCAGGGAGTCACTCTTAGTAGGCTTGGCCCCTTAGGGTATAGGGGAAACTTCCAAACAATAGGCTTGTCTTTTTCCCTTCTGCTTTCCCGGGTGTATGTGAAACTTCAGGGAGTTGGAGCCTTTTTCCTCGGCCTCTTTTGGTATGGGTCCTCTCAGGATGGTAGTGTAAACAATATATAAGAGAAAGAAATACCAAAATAGTGTGATATCGTTTAAAAATCAAACATTTTATTCACATATGTACACTCCTAAAAATGCCTGCTTACATCAAAAATCCTCACAAGTATGAGGTATTTGTACAGCGATATACAGCAAATGCAGTCCAATATATGCACTGTGTACTAATAACTGCAGTGGAATGACCACAGATATTGAAATGGCCACAGGTAGCCAAAGAAACCACAAATGTAGCAGCAAGTATCCACAAAATACTGAGATCAGTGGATAGGTTAAAAACTCTTATCTGTAAAGTATACTGCACCAGAGATTCTGGTTGGTAAAAACAGTCCGTTCATATAAGGTGAAGTCTAACGCGTTTCAAAGGTTGTAGTAATAACTCCTTCTTCTTCAGAGACTCATATATATGTGTGTGTATGTATATGTGTGTGTGTGTGTGTATATATATATATATATATATATATATATATATATTAAAATTATGGGGGGAGATAAACTGAAATTAAAATCCTCCATGTCTCAAAATTAAATCAATGTAAATATTTGCATAGGAAATTAGTACATCTAGGTAAGAATCCCCGCTTGCTTTATCCCCAGAAATAACTCATATACAATGTTACCAATGCACAAGAGAATTCTGGGTAAGCTATGCAAATTAGATATGCAAATTCTCAGTTTTTTGCTTTAAAAAACAAAATTTATGCTTACCTGATAAATTCATTTCTCCTGTAGTGTGGTCAGTCCACGGGTCATCATTACTTCTGGGATATTATCTCCTCCCCTACAGGAAGTGCAAGAGGATTCACCCAGCAGAGCTGCTATATAGCTCCTCCCCTCTACGTCACCTCCAGTCATTCGACCAAAGGACCAACGAGAAAGGAGAAGCCCAAGGGTGTAGTGGTGACTGGAGTATAATCCAAAAAATTTTTTTAGCCTGCCATAAAAAACAGGGCGGGCCGTGGACTGACCACACTACAGGAGAAATGAATTTATCAGGTAAGCATAAATTTTGTTTTCTCCTGTTAAGTGTGCTCAGTCCACGGGTCATCATTACTTCTGGGATACCAATACCAAAGCAAAAGTACACGGATGACGGGAGGGACAGGCAGGCTCTTTATACGGAGGGAACCACTGCCTGAAGAACCTTTCTCCCAAAAACAGCCTCCGAAGAAGCAAAAGTGTCAAATTTGTAAAATTTGGAAAAAGTATGAAGAGAAGACCAAGTTGCAGCCTTGCAAATCTGTTGAACAGAAGCCTCATTCTTAAAGGCCCAAGTGGAAGCCACAGCTCTAGTAGAATGAGCTGTAATTCTTTCAGGAGGCTGCTGTCCAGCAGTCTCATAGGCTAATCGTATTATGCTACGAAGCCAAAAAGAGAGAGAGGTAGCCGAAGCTTTTTGACCTCTCCTCTGGCCAGAATAAACGACAAACAGGGAAGACGTTTGACGAAACTCCTTAGTTGCCTGTAGATAAAATTTCAGGGCACGGACTACATCTAGATTGTGTAGCAGACGTTCCTTCTTCGAGGAAGGATTAGGACACAAGGATGGAACAACAATCTCTTGATTGATATTCCTGTTAGTGACCACCTTAGGTAGGAACCCAGGTTTAGTACGCAGAACTACCTTGTCTGAATGAAAAATCAGATAAGGAGAATCACAATGTAAGGCAGATAACTCAGAGACTCTTCGAGCCGAGGAAATAGCCATTAAAAACAGAACTTTCCAAGATAACAACTTGATATCAATGGAATGAAGGGGTTCAAACGGAACACCCTGTAAAACATTAAGAACTAAGTTCAAACTCCATGGCGGAGCAACAATTTTAAACACAGGCTTGATCCTAGCTAAAGCCTGACAAAAAGCTTGAACGTCCGGAACTTCTGACAGACGTTTGTGTAAAAGAATGGACAGAGCTGAAATCTGTCCCTTTAAAGAACTAGCGGATAACCCCTTTTCTAAACCTTCTTGTAGAAAAGACAATATCCTTGGAATCCTAACCTTACTCCATGAGTAACTCTTGGATTCGCACCAATATAAGTATTTACGCCATATTTTATGGTAAATCCTTCTGGTAACAGGCTTCCTAGCCTGTATTAAGGTATCAATAACTGGCTAAGAAAACCCACGTTTTGATAAAATCAAGCGTTCAATTTCCAAGCAGTCAGCTTCAGAGAAGTTACATTTTGATGTTTGAATGGACCCTGGATCAGAAGGTCCTGTTTCAGAGGTAGAGACCAAGGCGGACAGGATGACATGTCCACTAGATCTGCATACCAAGTCCTGCGTGGCCATGCAGGTGCTATTAGAATCACTGATGCTCTCTCCTGTTTGATTCTGGCAATCAATCGAGGAAGCATCGGGAAGGGTGGAAATACATAAGCCATCCCGAAGGTCCAAGGTGCTGTCAAAGCATCTATCAGAACCGCTCCCGGATCCCTGGATCTGGACCCGTAGCGAGGAAGCTTGGCGTTCTGACGAGACGCCATGAGATCTATCTCTGGTTTGCCCCAACGTCGAAGTATCTGGGCAAAGACCTCCGGATGAAGTTCCCACTCCCCCGGATGAAAAGTCTGACGACTTAAGAAATCCGCCTCCCAGTTCTCCATTCCCGGGATGTGGATTGCAGACAGGTGGCAAGAGTGAGACTCTGCCCAGCGAATTATCTTTGATACTTCCATCATTGCTAGGGAGCTTCTTGTCCCTCCCTGATGGTTGATGTAAGCTACAGTCGTGATGTTGTCCGACTGAAACCTGATGAACCCCTGAGTTGTTAACTGGGGCCAAGCCAGAAGGGCATTGAGAACTGCTCTCAATTCCAGAATGTTTATTGGAAGGAGACTCTCCTCCTGATTCCATAGTCCCTGAGCCTTCAGAGAATTCCAGACAGCGCCCCAACCTAGTAGGCTGGCGTCTGTTGTTACAATTGTCCAGTCCGGCCTGCTGAATGGCATCCCCCTGGACAGGTGTGGCCGATAAAGCCACCATAGAAGAGAATTTCTGGTCTCTTGATTCAGATTCAGAGTGGGGGACAAATCTGAGTAATCCCCATTCCACTGACTTAGCATGCACAATTGCCACGGTCTGAGATGTAGGCGTGCAAAAGGTACTACGTCCATTGCCGCTAACATTAAGCCGATCACCTCCATGTATTGAGCTACCGACGGGTGTTGAATGGAATGAAGGACACGGCATGCATTTTGAAGCTTTGTTAACCTGTCTTCTGTCAGGTAAATCTTCATTTCTACAGAATTTATCAGAGTCCCCAAGAAGGGAACTCTTGTGAGTGGAAAGAGAGAACTCTTCTTTTCGTTCACCTTCCATCCATGCGACCTTAGAAATGCCAGTACTAACTCTGTATGAGACTTGGCAGTTTGAAAGCTTGAAGCTTGTATCAGAATGTCGTCTAGGTACGGAGCTACCGAAATTCCTCGCGGTCTTAGTACCGCCAGAAGAGCACCCAGAACCTTTGTGAAGATTCTTGGAGCCGTAGCCAGTCCGAATGGAAGAGCTACAAACTGGTAATGCCTGTCTAGAAAGGCAAACCTTAGATACCGGTAATGATTTCTGTGAATCGGTATGTGAAGGTAAGCATCCTTTAAATCCACTGTGGTCATGTACTGACCCTCTTGGATCATGGGCAAGATTGTTCGAATCGTTTCCATCTTGAACGATGGAACTCTTAGGAATTTGTTTAGGATCTTTAAATCCAAGATTGGCCTGAAAGTTCCCTCTTTTTTGGGAACTACAAACAGATTTGAGTAAAACCCTTGTCCTTGTTCCGACCGCGGAACTGGATGGATCACTCCCATTAATAAAAGATCTTGTACGCAGCGTAGGAACGCTTCTTTCTTTATTTGGTTTGTTGATAACCTTGACAGATGAAATCTCCCTCTTGGGGGAGAGGATTTGAAGTCCAGAAGGTATCCCTGAGATATGATCTCTAACGCCCAGGGATCCTGAACATCTCTTGCCCAAGCCTGGGCGAAGAGAGAAAGTCTGCCCCCTACTAGATCCGGTCCCGGATCGGGGGCCCTCGATTCATGCTGTCTTAGGGGCAGCAGCAGGTTTCCTGGCCTGCTTGCCCTTGTTCCAGGACTGGTTAGGTTTCCAGCCTTGTCTGTAGCGAGCAACAGCTCCTTCCTGTTTTGGTGCAGAGGAGGTTGATGCTGTTCCTGCTTTGAAATTACGAAAGGAACGAAAATTAGACTGTCTAGCCCTAGGTTTGGCTTTGTCCTGAGGCAGGGCATGGCCTTTACCTCCTGTAATGTCAGCGATAATCTCCTTCAACCCGGGCCCGAACAAGGTTTGCCCTTTGAAAGGTATATTAAGCAATTTAGATTTAGAAGTAACATCAGCTGACCAGGATTTTAGCCACAGTGCTCTGCGTGCCTGAATGGCAAATCCGGAATTCTTAGCCGTAAGTTTAGTTAAATGTACTACGGCATCTGAAATAAATGAGTTAGCTAACTTAAGGGCTTTAAGTTTGTCTGTAATCTCATCTAGTGTAGATGATTGAAGTGTCTCTTCCAGAGACTCAAACCAAAATGCTGCTGCAGCCGTGACAGGCGCAATACATGCAAGAGGTTGCAATATAAAACCTTGTTGAACAAACATTTTCTTAAGGTAACCCTCTAATTTTTTATCCATTGGATCTGAAAAGGCACAGCTATCCTCCACCGGGATAGTGGTACGCTTAGCTAAAGTAGAAACTGCTCCCTCCACCTTAGGGACCGTTTGCCATAAGTCCCGTGTGGTGGCGTCTATTGGAAACATTTTTCTAAATATTGGAGGGGGTGAGAACGGTACACCGGGCCTATCCCACTCCTTAGTAACAATTTCAGTAAGTCTCTTAGGTATAGGAAAAACATCAGTACTCGCCGGTACCCGCAAAATATTTATCCAACCTACACATTTTCTCTGGTATTGCAACTGTGTTACAATCATTCAGAGCCGCTAACACCTCCCCTAGTAATACACGGAGGTTTTCCAGCTTAAATTTAAAATTTGAAATATCTGAATCCAATCTATTTGGATCAGAACCGTCACCCACAGAATGAAGTTCTCCGTCCTCATGTTCTGCCGCCTGTGACGCAGTGTCTGACATGGCCCTAATATTATCAGCGCACTCTGTTCTCACCCCAGAGTGATCACGCTTGCCTCTAAGTTCTGGTAATTTAGCCAAAACTTCAGTCATAACAGTAGCCATATCCTGTAATGTGATTTGAAATGGCCGCCCAGATGTACTCGGCGCTACAATATCACGCACCTCCCGAGCGGGAGATGTAGGTACTGACACGTGAGGCGAGTTAGTCGGCATAACTCTCCCCTCGTTGTCTGGTGAAATATGTTCAATTTGTACAGATTGACTTTTATTTAAAGTAGCATCAATACAGTTAGTACATAAACTTCTATTGGGCTCCACTTTGGCATTAGCACATATAGCACATGTATCTTCCTCTGAATCAGACATGTTTAACACACTAGCAATTAACTAGCAACTTGGAAATGCTTTTTTAAGTAATTTACAATAATATGAAAACGAACTGTGCCTATAAGAAGCACAGAAAAAAATTATGACAGTTGAAAATAATTAAGTTATAGCATCAATCTTTGTCAGAAATATACAATTTTAGCAAAGGATTGTTCCCATTAGCAAAGGATAACTAACCCAGGCAGCAGAAAAAAATACACAAATAAACGTTTTTTATCACAGTCAACTACAATCTTCACAGCTCTGCTGTGATGATTACCTCCCTCAAAAAAGGCTTTGGAGATCCCTGAGTTCTGTAGAGATGAACCGGATCATGCAGGAAGAAAATGAACCTCTGACTGAGTTTTTTGATGCGTAGTAAAAGCGCCAAAAATGGCCCCTCCCCCTCACACATAACAGTGAGAGAGATCAGTGAACTGCTTTAATTTAAACAAAAACTATTGCCAAGTGGAAAAAATAGTGCCCAAAACATTTTTTCACCCAGTACCTCAGAGAAATAAACGTTTTTACATGCCAGCAAAAAAACGTTTAACCTCAATAAATTAATTGTTATTTAAAACCTATTGCAAGTCCCTGCAAATTAGGTTAAGTCTATGCATACAGTATAAATTCAGTGAAGTACCATTCCCCAGAATACTGAAGTGTAAAATATACATACATGACAGCCTGATACCAGCTACATCTACTGCATTTAAGGCTGAGTTTACATTATAACGGTATGGCAGGATTTTCTCATCAATTCCATGTCAGAAAATAACAAACTGCTACATACCTCTTTGCAGATTAATCTGCCCGCTGTCCCCTGATCTGAAGTTTACCTCTCCTCAGATGGCCGAGAAACAGCAATATGATCTTAACTACTCCGGCTAAAATCATAGAAAAAAAACTCCGGTAGATTCTTCTTCAAATTCTACCAGAGAATGAATAACACACTCCGGTGCTATTATAAAATAACAAACTTTTGATTGAAGTTAATAAACTAATTAAATCACCACAGTCCTCTCACACATCCTATCTATTCGTTGGGTGCAAGAGAATGACTGGGGGTGACGTAGAGGGGAGGAGCTATATAGCAGCTCTGCTGGGTGAATCCTCTTGCACTTCCTGTAGGGGAGGAGATAATATCCCAGAAGTAATGATGACCCGTGGACTGACCACACTTAACAGGAGAAATACTGTTTTAACACAGCTATCCTTTTAACAGGATTATAGCAGCAAATCAGAAATCACTCCTAGACAGCCTGTTTCGTTCTATTTGGAACTCATCAGTAGGAGATAGATTTCTGGTTGCTGCATTGATAAAGCTATTTTCAAGGTTAAACCAAAATTCATTAAAATTATGGGGGGAGATAAAAAACTGAAATTAAAATCCTCCATGTCTCAAAATTAAATTGATGTAAATATTTGCATAGGAAATTAGCACATCTAGGCAAGAATCCCCGCTTGCTTTATCCCCAGAAATAACTCCTATACAATGTTACCTGTTAAAAGGATAGCTGTGTTAAAACAGTATTTTTGAAGCAAAAAAAGAATTTGCATATCTAATTTGCATAGCTTACCCAGAATTCTCTTGTGCATTGGTAACATTGTATATGAGTTATTTCTGGGGATAAAGCAAGCGGAGATTCTTGCCTAAATGTGCTAATTTCCTATGCAAATATTTACATTCAAGTTCAAAGTAGACAAGCACTCCAGAAAAGCCTGACACACCCAGCGGGTGAAACGCGCGTCGGCATTGGACAAGCTGACACGGAACATGTGGTTTGTGTGAACGCCACTGAACACAGAAGCTTTGCAAACTAACGCTCACGAAGGATCTCCTGTAAGATGTTCCTGGGGAACCACCAAGGACTATCTACCATACATTAGTCCTAGGACTGTACAGGAAACAGGTCGTATGCTACTATAGTTCTTGCCTGATAGATAGGCACATCTATATATCTGATCTGGATATCGCTACCCGGTTGTGAGGGTTAAACTACAAGTCACTAAGAAATACCCACACTATGCAAAACTAACAAGCAGTTTTCTACTTTGCACTTATGCTTGCCATCTTTTTCATGAACTTTCCATCCTCATGCATTAAAGACTGCTTGCAAGGGACTGTCTAGCGACTAACAGAAATATACGCTACTACCTGCCTGTCACTCATTTCTGCTGAGCTATTTTCTATGCTTACGTTTACACTGTTTGCTGCTTGCCTACTAACAGACGAATGTACATATTTTGAGATACATTATCAATAACTACTTAGATCCCATCAATATACCTGCTCGGCATTAAGCCTTATGTAATAAGGTGCCGTATGCAGCAGGGTGTAGTAGTTTGATAAGTGTGTCTTATTAATATATCTCTGCTTATATATGTATGTACACTACAAGAATATGCCTTTTATGTACTGCCCATAGTTGTACTATATTTTTTTGGGCGCAATGTCAGTATCTACTTAGATCCCATTCCTATACCTGCCCGGCAATTAACCTTATATTTGAAGGTGCCGTTCGCAGCAGGGTGTAGTAGTCTGACAAAGGCTTCCTATGAAATATATTCACTTTACTGTTCATACAATGAGATATCTTTGTCTGTCATGATAACAAACAGCAGATAAAGCTATCTGCTGTAATACTGGTATACCTTTCTAACTTTAAGTTAGTAAATGTATCAGGTTCATGCATTCACATTAACCCCTGACCGGTCAGGTTTGTATATTTATTTTGTGTTTATTAATTTTCTGTTTGTACATTTTTTGGTCCATTGTATATAGACATATTGTATGTGTGTATCTGAGACAATATGTCTCGCTTAATCAGTGCCAGAGATTGTCCTCTCTTGTTGCCACATAAGCTTATTGTTTGGATACTCCTTATTTTACTTTGATGAGCTAAATAAAATATATTTTGAAAAGAGTGCTGAATTCCCTGTCTTTCATCCTGATATACTTGGTTCAGGATTCCTTCTCTTTCTTAAACTCATACAATTTACTTCAAGGGTCTGCACCACAATACTGTTATATTTAAGGCCATACCGGTATTTATCTATGAACTGGTGGGTCACCATATACTAGCTCCCAGCAGCTGCGTCCCCTCCGTCATTTTCTTCTAATTTTTCAAATTACTGTACCTATATTACTGGGTCTCATGACCAAGTCATAGGTTTCCGGAGAGGTGACCATGTATTGCTATCACTAATTTTTCAAGAGCTTACAACTCTTGGGTGTATCCTGTACTTAAGTGGCTGCAAAAGACAGACAAATATTTGGCACTTGAGCCCTTTTTTTCAATTATATCACTGATATGGCATTCACACTATCTGATGAGAACTGGGAGGCTGAGCTAACAGCGTCACTGTCTATGTCAGGTCTGGAAGAGAGTCAGCTAGAGAATAATGCACCAGTCAATATATATGGGGCATTCAAGAACTATAAGAAACTTCTAGTGAAACAGGTCAAACTCAGGGCTGAAACTTCCAGCCTAGAGAACTACATTAAAAATAACATCATACCTAGGGGTCTACGATTGAGACTAGACCCCGGGACCAATCTTAGGGAAGATGAAGGAGGAGAAGCATTCATGGAGGACTGGAACTCCAGCCTAACAGAGTGCTCCATCATTTTGATGGGTAAAATGGTACACTTTTTCTAACAACCATAATTTTGCAAAACTTAATGAAGAAATTAAAGAACAGATTGTTAGATTACAAAATGACATTAAACTAAGGAAAGGCAGGAAACTTTCCAGAGACAATGATGATTACAAGAACAACAAAGTTTACAACTATCTGTCAGTAAGGGGGACTTATGACTCTGGCACAGATGTGTCTGATGTAGAATCAGAACATCATAGATCAGTTACAGAAAAATCACATGATTTTTTAGGGGAAGGAGGAGAGGAGGTAGGAAGAGAAGGTGGAGGAGGGAAAAATTCAGACTCACGAGAGAGGAGATATCCCTCCAGACAACGGAGGCAACAACAAAATCGGGGGAATTTTGTGAGGGGCAGACCCCAGCGATTCCGGGGACGCAGGGGATACTAAAAACAGCAGAAGAAGGCCTCCAGATAATAAATTTATCTTCTTTTAAGTTAAACCTCGCTCACATAGAGGTACTTAAAAAAGGTCTTTCCTTCTGCCCCTCAAACCACCTTGATAAGTTCAATTTTATAAAAGACCTCCACCTGTTTGCCCGAAAAATTGTGTTGTCACAATTAATGAAGGGCAAAAGTAAACACCTATTGGACGATGTCGCCATTACTTTGGAGGATAAGTCCACGTTAGAAAATTTACAAAGCCTACTAGAAGAAAATGAAGGAAGCCAATACGTTTCTACCCAGATTAAGGATCTTCCTCACTATAACAAAACCACCTCTAACTTTAAGGCAAAATCAAAATATATGCCGCAACTATCAATGGTGCCAGCAGTCAATATTTTCGTAAGACAAGTTGAGAAAGAGGTGAATCGATTGTCTTTTACAGGAATTGTTGATGATAATTTAACAAAACCTGAACGCAAAGCACTCAATGATCTCATTAATGCAAAAGGATTTCTAATCAAGCCCGCGGACAAAGGTGGAAACCTAGTCCTGTGGGATGAGAATATGTATGTCCTAGAAGCAAAACGTCAACTTCTGAATAAGAAGCACTACAAATCATTGACGTATAATCCAACATCTTCCCTACAATTCAAGCTTTTTAATATATTGAAAAGGGCAAAGAATGATGGCCTGATTACTACTCCTGAACAGAAATATCTCTACCCTGAGCATCCAATAACACCTGTCTTCTATTGTATTCCTAAAATACATAAGAATGCTAACCATCTACCTGGCTGCCCAATAATTGCCGGCATTGGCAGTTTAACTGAAAATCTAGGCAATTACGTAGATTACTTTCTTAGGCCATTTTTGAGTACACTACCATCTTACATCCTGGATACGGCAGACTTCCTAAGGAAAATCGATAACCTGTCAGTCCCTCCAGGTGCTATCATGGCCTGCTTGGATGTGGAAGGACTATATTCGTCCATTCCACACAATGTTGGTTTGAAGGCATGCCACCACTTCCTTGCGATGAGAGGTATACAAACACAACAGCACACTGACTTTGTCATGGAACTGTTGGAGTTCATCTTGACAAATAATGTGTTTCTTTTCGACAATAAAGTGTATGTTCAGCAGCAAGGGACAGCTATGGGGGCAACGTGCCCCCACATATGCTTGCCTCCATTTGGGAGCCTGGGAGATGGAAGATGTCTACCAGAGCCCTCTCTTTGAGGAGAACATCCACATATGGCTTCGATATGTGGATGACATCTTCCTCATATGGGAGGGCTCGGAAACAGGCCTTTCTGCTTTTGTAGAAACTCTGAATAAAAATGACAAAAATATCTATCTCACACTGCAAAGCAGTAAGGAGGAAATATCCTTTCTGGATATCAAGATTAACCTCAATCAGGGCTCTATTGTGACTGAGAATTTTCGCAAAACTACTGCAACTAACAGTTTGCTTCTTGCGACAAGCCACCATCCTGACCATCTCAAGAAGGGGATACCTAAGGGGCAGTTCCTTAGACTACGTCGTAACTGCTCCACTAAAACAAAATACTATGAGCATGCCATAGAGATGCATCAACATTTTCTAAACAGGGGGTACTCTAAAAGAGTTGTCAACAGAGCTCTAAATGAAGCAGCTCATCTGAACCGAGAGCAACTTCTTGTACCCAAGCAAAAAGCTAAACAGGGTCCAATCAGACTAATAGCAGATTATAATTGTCACTGGAAAGCCCTGAGAAAGATACTGGAAAAAACTGGCACGTCCTAACGAGTGATGAAGGGGTATCTAGAGAAGTAGGAGATCACCCCACAATCACTGCCAGAAGAGCACCCAACCTGAGAGACAAATTCGTGAGAAGTCAGTATATGTCACTCAAAAAACAAACAGATTGGCTTACCACACATAGGTCCACTGGAAACCATCCCTGTGGAAGATGTGTGGCGTGCAAATACATGGTGAAAACTAAAATGTTTTCAACCCACACAGGCAAAATATACAAATTAAAACACCACATTACATGCAGTACAGAAGGGGTTATTTACCTCCTCTCCTGCAGTTGCCCACGTTTTTACGTGGGTAAAACCAGGAGAGCCATAAAGGACAGGATAACTGAACATAGGGATGACATTAAATATAAAAATCCCAAGAGTAATGTGGCCAAACACTTTGAAGAAATTCATGCCTGCAATCCTGACTCCCTCTCATTCGTTGGTATTGACAGAGGCATTACCAATAACAGAGGGGGTGACAATGATAAAGTCCTCCTCCAGAAGGAATGTAGGTGGATTACGATCCTACAAACCCAGACACCCAATGGGTTGAATGACAGGATAGACATGGCCTGCTTTCTATAAGGCATGGATGTCATTTTAGCCCTATTCTCGCTTTCAGACATATGTTTACCATACAGTGACATAACAAATTACTCAATTGAGTACTTTTTTAGGAAGGGATATATCTGGAATCCTTTCTCACACTCCTATATTAGTCTTACACACTTGTAATATAATACATTTCTTTCAATTGAGTATTCTAAATTTAGGGCCCCTATTGCCGTAGACTTCATTTGGTAATTTACTTATATTTACCTTGTAATATACACGACCAAATCATGACTTGTTTTGTACATATATTTATATCTTTCCACTGTTTATAAGCCAGGTTTGCTATGTTTTCAATATTAGTAATGTTAGAATTCAGATATTATATAGTGAGTTCACTTGTTTTTAACTATCCTGCTTAGCACCATGGAGCTTTAAAGCTTTTTAACAGGGGCGTGTATTTTTCTAAGTTTAAAAGGGAGAGGAGATGCTCCCTACGTCATTACGCCCTGACGAAGCCCGACACACCCAGCGGGTGAAACGCGCGTCGGCATTGGACAAGCTGACACGGAACATGTGGTTTGTGTGAACGCCACTGAACACAGAAGCTTTGCAAACTAACGCTCACGAAGGATCTCCTGTAAGATGTTCCTGGGGAACCACCAAGGACTATCTACCATACATTAGTCCTAGGACTGTACAGGAAACAGATCGTATGCTACTATAGTTCTTGCCTGATAGATAGGCACATCTATATATCTGATCTGGATATCGCTACCCGGTTGTGAGGGTTAAACTACAAGTCACTAAGAAATACCCACACTATGCAAAACTAACAAGCAGTTTTCTACTTTGCACTTATGCTTGCCATCTTTTTCATGAACTTTCCATCCTCATGCATTAAAGACTGCTTGCAAGGGACTGTCTAGCGACTAACAGAAATATACGCTACTACCTGCCTGTCACTCATTTCTGCTGAGCTATTTTCTATGCTTACGTTTACACTGTTTGCTGCTTGCCTACTAACAGACGAATGTACATATTTTGAGATACATTATCAATAACTACTTAGATCCCATCAATATACCTGCTCGGCATTAAGCCTTATGTAATAAGGTGCCGTATGCAGCAGGGTGTAGTAGTTTGATAAGTGTGTCTTATTAATATATCTCTGCTTATATATGTATGTACACTACAAGAATATGCCTTTTATGTACTGCCCATAGTTGTACTATATTTTTTTGGGCGCAATGTCAGTATCTACTTAGATCCCATTCCTATACCTGCCCGGCAATTAACCTTATATTTGAAGGTGCCGTTCGCAGCAGGGTGTAGTAGTCTGACAAAGGCTTCCTATGAAATATATTCACTTTACTGTTCATACAATGAGATATCTTTGTCTGTCATGATAACAAACAGCAGATAAAGCTATCTGCTGTAATACTGGTATACCTTTCTAACTTTAAGTTAGTAAATGTATCAGGTTCATGCATTCACATTAACCCCTGACCGGTCAGGTTTGTATATTTATTTTGTGTTTATTAATTTTCTGTTTGTACATTTTTTGGTCCATTGTATATAGACATTGTTACAGAAGCATTAGTTATTTTGTTGTGAAGAAACTTATTTCCCAGCAGCAATGCCTGAACCAGCCAAGCCAGCGCCTAAGAAGGGCTCCAAGAAAACTGTAACAAGTATCATTTCATAAAGGGTTAACTCTGTTCAGTTTTGAGAAAACTATTTTCTGAGGCAGGTTTCCTAGCATATTGTGTACTGTAATTAAGTTTGTGATAAGCATTCACTGCTAGGTGATAAGAAGGACTCAATTGTTTTCTTGTGTGTACTTGTTATCTGCGGTGGCCTGTCCAAGGGCTTTGTCTAAATGTGTGATGGGGGATTTTATGCTTCCCCCCCTGGGAGTGCCCTGTGTGCATGTAACCTAAATAAAAAGCAGGCTGGGCATCCCAGTCCTCAGTTCTTGGTTGTCCCTCAATCGCAGCGTTGACTCATTTTTGTGGGCAGAAGGGTATCCTAGCTGTACTACAGCTAAGGGGGATTATTCTACATTTGCGAGACTCATATAGAATACTGTGGAAAGCAGTTTCTCCCCTCTTCAGCAATAGGAATCCAGGCTACTAAGCGGTCCATCTCTCAGCGAGACTAAGGGTAACCGTAACATTTGGCGGCAGCGGTGGGATTTTTCCTGGATTTCCTAGGAGAGGTACAGAACGGATGGAGAGCGCTTACGAAAAATTGAAGCGTACAACCCTAAAGGATTTACTTGAAAGCAGAGGGGGGTACGCCAGCAACCGGCCGAGGAGAGAGCTGATCGCAGAATTGACCGAACTGGATCAGAGCTTCACAATGGCGGAAACACCGACCACGATTAGTGACGAAAAAACCAGGATTGTTCGGGAGAGGCTCTCACTGTACGGGCCGAACCCCTCCATGGAATTGGTACAGCAGTTGATGGCGGAAGCGGACAAGGATATACGAGAGACTCGAGCCCACAAACTCAACCTAGCGAACGCACACCGCAATGCTGAAGCCCCGCAGGTAATCATCCCTGTCGAAAATGCTGGGAGGCCCAAGATACCCTATGCGGCATTTCGACCCTTCCTAGAGAGCGAGACAGGGATTGATGAATATTTGGCGGACTTCGAAAGGCAATGTGCCCTGCACCAGATTCCCAACAGGGAGTGGCCCACGATATTGTCTGGGAAACTATCCGGGCGAGCCCTGGAAGCCTTTCGTACTCTGGGTGCTGAGGAAGTGACACAGTATGAGCTAGTTAAGGAGACACTGTTGCGACGGTACGCAGTAACTCCGGACGCGTATCGCCGACAGTTTCGGGGCACGAAAAAGAAGCCTAACGATACCCATATGGAATGGGCGCACCGAATGCGGAGAGCAGCAAATCACTGGATGAGCGGAAGTAAAGCGGTGACTGGTGAGGAAATTTTACAATTGTTTCTCTTAGAACATTTTTATAATGGCATGGAACAGCAAGGGAAGGAATGGCTGCGAGACAGGCGACCTTCTACCTTAGAAGAAGCAGCCAAATTGGCCGATGAACATTATGACTCCCGTCTTCACGAACCCAGAGAGGTTTACCGTGCACCCCCTCGTGCTGAATTCCGAGCCCCGGTGCCCGCAGGGCCCGCCCGACACTCAGGACCACCCAATAACAGCTCTGAGCGTCCCAGACCGACTTGCCACCGATGCAAGCAACCAGGGCATTTCATGGCTAGCTGCCCCCTTAATACGCACCAGACACCCAGGAATTACAATTACCCCTCTGGGGCATATCGTCCGGCCAGGACCCTCTGTGTTAACCAAGAGGCCCCTATGGAGGAATATTTGGGGCCGCTTCACGAGGCGGACCCTGTATATGCTGCCTCAGATAACCGCCAGCACCATCGGCAGAAGGTATGGCTCGAGGGGCGATCTACCGAGGGATTGAGAGACACAGGGGCTACTATCACGCTGGTACAGAGTCATTTGGTGCCGGAGCACAAGCGATCTGGACAGACTGTGGCCGTTAGAGTGGCGGGGGGGGATGTGTACAAAATTCCAACAGCTAAAGTGCATCTTGATTGGGGAGCGGGAAAGGGGGCTGTGAACGTGGGCATAATGGATAATTTACCTGCCGAAGTACTACTGGGCAATGATTTGGGCCCCATGACTTCTGCCTATGCTCCAGTATGCAACAACGAGGCGGACCCAGTGACTACACGGGCCCAAGCCCGGACGGAGCGAGAACTCTCACCAGTGCGGGAGACACAGGTAAGACCTACCCCGACCTTGCCTGACATGTTAGGCCCCATACCCTGGGACACCCCAGATGCTTTCGAGACAGAGTCTAAGACTGACCCGACCTTACAAAAGTACCGGGAACGAGCAGAGACCGGAGGGGGCGGGGCAGATAATGAAACATTCTTATGGGAAAAAGGGAAACTATACCGCTGGACAGAGAAAAGGGGACAGCGTAGGCGACAGCTGGTAGTGCCCCACAAATACCGTCAAGAAATCCTCAAGATAGGCCACGACATCCCCTTAGCAGGCCACCTAGCTGTAACCCGTACCCTACACCGCATTACTCACACGTTCTTTTGGCCAGGGGTACACGCTGACGTTAGAACTTACTGTAACACCTGCGATGTGTGTCAACGAGTAGGAAGGCGAGGCGATCACCCTAAAGCCCATCTAGTAAATATGCCCATTGTAGAGGAACCCTTCAGCCGGGTTGCTATTGACCTAGTGGGACCACTGGCTACCCCTAGTCCCTCCGGTAAGCGCTACATTCTTACCGTAGTGGACTACGCTACCAGGTACCCAGAGGCTGTCGCCCTATCCAACATACAAGCGGATACGGTAGCGAATGCACTAGTACAGGTGTTCTCCCGGGTAGGATTTCCAAAAGAAATCCTATCCGACCGAGGCACCCAATTTACGGCTGAATTGACCCAACAACTCTGGCAGGTTTGCAAAATTAAGTCCCTCCTGAGCTCCCCATACCACCCCCAGACGAACGGGCTGTGTGAGAGGTTCAATGGGACCCTCAAGCAAATGCTCAAGACGTTCACTCAGGAATACCGAGACTGGGAACGCTTCCTGCCGCACCTCCTTTTTGCTTATCGGGAGGTGCCCCAGGAAACGACAGGGTTCTCTCCCTTCGAGTTGCTCTACGGAAGAAAGGTACGGGGACCCCTAAACCTGATCCGGGAGCACTGGGAGGGAGAGATGGAGACTGACGGTGTCCCCATTGTGCCATACGTGCTGGAACTCAGGGACCGAATGGAGCAATTAGCCAAATCCGTGCGGGCTAATCTCCAGTCGGCCCAGAGAAGACAGAAAGTATGGTACGATCGGGGGGCCCGAAAGAGAATCTTTACCATAGGACAAAAGGTGTTAGTACTTAAGCCGGTGAAGACAGACAAATTGCAGGCGTCCTGGCAGGGCCCCTACCAGATCGTAGAGAAAAGGGGAGACACCACTTATGTGATAGCTAGCTGCCACGACAACAATCTTAGAAAGACATTCCATGTAAACATGCTCAAGGAATATTTTGAGCGACCAGAGAACGTGACGGCCGTATGTTGTTCCCCTCAGGAAGGCCCCGACAGTCTACCCATTCCAGACCTATTAGAAAAGAGTCTCCCCACAGGTATAGTGGCTCAGGTTCAGATAGGAGACCGACTTAGCCCCACTGAAAGGGAGCAGCTCAACCAACTCCTACAGTCCAAACACCTCACCTTCTCCCCGAAGCCAGGGTACACTACTTTAACCACCCACCAGGTAGATACTCCGGGACAAGCTCCCTTGCGCCAGGCTCCGTACCGAATCCCCGAAGCAGTTAGGATAGGAATGAAGAAGGAGATCGATGAGATGCTCCAACTCAGGGTAATTGAGCCCTCCGATAGTCCCTGGGCCTCCCCAGTTGTCTTGGTGCCCAAGAAAGATGGGACCACCCGGTTCTGCGTAGACTATCGGAGGCTCAATGAAAAGACCGTGACGGACGCTTACCCTATGCCCAGGGTAGACGAGCTACTCGATCGTATAGCCAGGGGAAATTACCTGACCACTATTGACCTCTGCAAAGGTTACTGGCAGATTCCCCTGGCCCCGGAGGCTATCCCCAAGTCGGCATTCGTCACCCCATTCGGCTTATATCAGTTTAGGGTAATGCCGTTTGGGATGAAGAATGCCCCAGCTACATTCCAGCGCTTGGTGGATAGGCTCCTGGATGGCTTCCAGAGTTTTGCTTGCGCCTACCTGGACGACATAGCGATCCACAGTGAGTCCTGGGAGGACCACTTAGCTCATGTGGGAATGGTTCTGGATCAGATCCGGGCTGCTGGCCTGACTCTGAAGCCAGAAAAATGCCACTTTGGGATGGCCGAGGTACAGTACCTGGGTCACCGGGTGGGGTGTGGAAAGCAGCGACCAGAGCCGGCCAAGATAGAAGCTGTCGCCAATTGGCCCACCCCCATCACTAAGACTCAGGTCCTAGCCTTCCTGGGCACGGCAGGGTACTATAGACGGTTCGTACCAGACTACAGCACACTTGCCAAACCCCTGACTGACTTGACCAAGAAGAACTTACCTCGACAGGTCCTGTGGTCTCCCCACTGTGAAACGGCTTTCCAGGCTCTCAAAAATGCTCTAATTAACGCTCCTGTCTTGGCTGCTCCAGCCCTTAACAAACGTTTTATCGTCCATACAGATGCTTCCATGTTCGGGCTGGGAGCCGTCCTCAGCCAAGTAGGCGAAGATGGAGGGGAGCATCCAGTTGCCTACATCAGCCGGAAGCTCCTGCCCCGCGAAGTCAGCTATGCAGCGGTCGAAAAGGAGTGTTTGGCTTTGGTGTGGGCATTAAAGAAATTGACTCCCTATTTATATGGGCAGGAGTTCACTCTGGTCACCGACCATAACCCGTTGGTGTGGCTGAACCGGGTCTCTGGAGATAATGGCAGGCTATTACGTTGGAGTTTATCGTTGCAACCCTTCAATTTCACCATTACTTACAGACCTGGGAAACAGAATGGCAACGCCGACGGGTTGTCCAGACAAACCGACCTCAGCCCCGCATAACCAGCGGTCTGGACAGCCTTAGTCTGCCCCGAAAAGGGGTCAGACCGTGTCTGCCAGAGTGTTCCACAGAAAGGGAGCACTGTTACAGAAGCATTAGTTATTTTGTTGTGAAGAAACTTATTTCCCAGCAGCAATGCCTGAACCAGCCAAGCCAGCGCCTAAGAAGGGCTCCAAGAAAACTGTAACAAGTATCATTTCATAAAGGGTTAACTCTGTTCAGTTTTGAGAAAACTATTTTCTGAGGCAGGTTTCCTAGCATATTGTGTACTGTAATTAAGTTTGTGATAAGCATTCACTGCTAGGTGATAAGAAGGACTCAATTGTTTTCTTGTGTGTACTTGTTATCTGCGGTGGCCTGTCCAAGGGCTTTGTCTAAATGTGTGATGGGGGATTTTATGCTTCCCCCCCTGGGAGTGCCCTGTGTGCATGTAACCTAAATAAAAAGCAGGCTGGGCATCCCAGTCCTCAGTTCTTGGTTGTCCCTCAATCGCAGCGTTGACTCATTTTTGTGGGCAGAAGGGTATCCTAGCTGTACTACAGCTAAGGGGGATTATTCTACATTTGCGAGACTCATATAGAATACTGTGGAAAGCAGTTTCTCCCCTCTTCAGCAATAGGAATCCAGGCTACTAAGCGGTCCATCTCTCAGCGAGACTAAGGGTAACCGTAACAGACATATTGTATGTGTGTATCTGAGACAATATGTCTCGCTTAATCAGTGCCAGAGATTGTCCTCTCTTGTTGCCACATAAGCTTATTGTTTGGATACTCCTTATTTTACTTTGATGAGCTAAATAAAATATATTTTGAAAAGAGTGCTGAATTCCCTGTCTTTCATCCTGATATACTTGGTTCAGGATTCCTTCTCTTTCTTAAACCCATACAATATATATATATATATATATATATATATATATATATATATATATATATATATATATATATATGTGTGTGTATGTATATGTTTATATATATATATATATATATATATATATATATATATATATATATATATATATATATATATATATATATATAAAAATTATGGGGGGAGATAAAAAACTGAAATTAAAATCCTCCATGTCTCAAAATTAAATCAATGTAAATATTTGCATAGGAAATTAGCACATCTAGGTAAGAATCCCCGCTTGCTTTATCCCCAGAAATAACTCATATACAATGTTACCAATGCACAAGAGAATTCTGGGTAAGCTATGCAAATTAGATATGCAAATTCTCAGTTTTTTGCTTTAAAAATACTGTTTTAACACAGCTATCCTTTTAACAGGATTATAGCAGCAAATCAGAAATCACTCCTAGACAGCCTGTTTCGTTCTATTTGGAACTCATCAGTAGGAGATAGATTTCTGGTTGCTGCATTGATAAAGCTATTTTCAAGGTTAAACCAAAATTCATTAAAATTATGGGGGGAGATAAAAAACTGAAATTAAAATCCTCCATGTCTCAAAATTAAATTGATGTAAATATTTGCATAGGAAATTAGCACATCTAGGCAAGAATCCCCGCTTGCTTTATCCCCAGAAATAACTCCTATACAATGTTACCTGTTAAAAGGATAGCTGTGTTAAAACAGTATTTTTGAAGCAAAAAAAGAATTTGCATATCTAATTTGCATAGCTTACCCAGAATTCTCTTGTGCATTGGTAACATTGTATATGAGTTATTTCTGGGGATAAAGCAAGCGGAGATTCTTGCCTAAATGTGCTAATTTCCTATGCAAATATTTACATTCAAGTTCAAAGTAGACAAGCACTCCAGAAATCCAGTCTCCAGCGCCCAGGGTGCAACAGATAGGCAAATAGAAAATAATGAAGAGTGCACTCGCCAGGACTTTTCAGAATTTTATTTCAATTATGTGCACACATAATTGAAATAAAATTCTGAAAAGTCCTGGCAAGTGCACTCTTCATTATTTTATATATATATATATATATATATATATATATATATATATATATATATATATATATATATATATATATATATATATATATATATATATATATATATGCACAATAATAGGCACTCATTGGATTTATAGAAAGAAAGGAAAAAACTTTTCTAATTGTTTTTTATATAATTTTTTACAAATCCAGGAAGCAGTGGCGTCAATAGGGTTGGTGTCACCCGGTGCGGTACGTTATGCTGTCACCCCCCCTCCCCCCACAAAGCAGACACACACAAAAACACAGGCACGCACACATACAAACACTCAGACACACTTAAAAACACACTTAGATGCACACACAAACATTCAGAAACACAATCAGACACACGCACAAAAACACTCGGGCACACACAAACAAAAACTCAGACACACACACATACAAAATATGTAAACTGCACTGCATTAATTATAAAGCTCATGCCTAGAGATTCTCCCTGGCTCAGCAGAGCATCAAATGAAAGATAAACAGAGCACTCTAAAAATAAATCACTAAAGAAAAGGTTTAGGCGCGCAAACGAAGAAAATTTTGCTCTCTGACTCTGTTCCAAGTCTGTCAGTGCACAGCCCCGGGCCGCGTGTCTACCGCTTCTTATGGCCAAGCACCTCTGCTCTCTGCCCACCCCCAGACCCCCGCCTGCCCTCCCCTCCTACCTCTTCAGTGTGCAGTTAGTGTACCGTAACCGTACCGGTCTGGTGGGCATCATACGTGGCTCCTTTGCTTTAGAGACAGTGGCAGACAGTCATGCGGTCAGGTGCCAGGCATCCCCCTCATGATTTCCCAGTTCCCGATTAGAGAGACAGCACAGCAGTGAGTGACTCCACTGCTCCACACGCCACTGAGCAGTGAGCACAGATAGGCAGGCAGGTTTAGGCTAGCAGCGCAACTTCGCAAGCCCCACGGCATGCCCACAACATTCATAGTGAAATTGGGCAGTGGAGGAGCAAAGTACAAACAAGCAAAAGCAGCCGGGAAAACTATTTCTACAACTTCCCCAGTCCCAGTAATGTCCACAAATGCTGGCCCCTCTAATAAAAAATATATGCATCTCTACATTGTATTTCTTTTGAATTTCAATAAAATGGAAAAAAAAAATAAAAAATTTTTTTTGGTGGTGTCACCCCCTGGAGGGTGTCACCCAGGTGTGGCCCGCACCCCGCTAGTGACGCCACTGCTAGAAAGTGTACATAATGCATCTGTACTATGGTTTATAATTTAACTATATTGTTTTTATAGTCTGATGGGAGTACTAATCCTGGGATATTTTATGACAGACCTGTAGTGCTGTTGCTAAGCTTCTTTAACCCCTTAACCGACATACCCTGTATGCTGCATGGTCATTAAGGGGTTTACTATTGCAGCTTTGCCAATATTTGCCAGTTACCTTAGGCAATACTTTACTCCTTATGGTTCAGAACACACAACTGCCTAGGGAGTCAGGGGAGAAGAAAAATCTGGTTATTTTATGTACGGTATTTGTTCCATTAATCAAGTGAAAAGTCTGATTTCTGGATGAGGAATGTGATGTTTCATAATAAGTGATTTGGATTTCAGTTAGGCAAAAAGATTTTTAAATAGTACAGTTTATTTGTTGTAGAAATCACTTTATGAGAAAATAATTTAATATAATAAACTGGGAGCCTTATTGACAAAATATAGGGCAATTATAGTGTTAAAATGACACTCTAATCTGTTTTAACACTAGTGATGCTGTAATGCTATGCGTTTAACCCCACAAAGGGGTTAATTACATAAATCTTTGCTGGTCCCAAACGGAAACTGCTGCTGATCCATTTGGCAGTTCTAGTTGCGCGACTAGTACTGCTGATTGGTATTTTCATGATTGTTTGTTCTTCCTTTTAATTTGAACCCTCCTTTTTTTATGCATAATGTTGGTGAAGGATGCAAATTATCAACTATCCTATAACTGTAAAACTTAGTACATTTATCCCCTCATTTCCTGAGAACATCTGTTGGAATTTAGATTTCTGTGCTTTATTCACCATTATTCCATGTTGTCTTTCTGCATTCAGGTTTCTACACGCCTAGTGTGGGAGAGGATGAAGCTGCTGATTGAACCTACTGCTGGCCTGGGCTTGGCCGCTGTTCTCTCCAATCGTTTCCAAGAGATTGCTGGTGACATACAGAATATATGTGTTGTACTGTGTGGTGGAAACGTAGACCTTGTAAATGCGGATTGGTTGAAAGACCTGCCCACAAACAAGTAGGACATGGATTTATGGAAGAGACATTGAACAACAAGACCCAAAATATGGAAAATTAATGTATGATGTTGCATTTGAGAAGATCACATCCATTCTTCATCTTCATTGTAAACAGTGCAATAACTTTATATTTGTTTAATTTTATATTTAATCTTTTTTCTAAATTCTAATTATGGGTTTCTATTAAAATTCCTTTCTGAAAGATAAAATTGGACTAGAATCGATAGTATATGGATACTACAGCAAAAAAACTCTTGTAGTATTGTGCCCAGGGATGTACAGAACACTAGAGAATTGTAAGAGCATAATTCATTATATTAAAAAAAAAACCTGCAATATATATCTGTCATGTCTTGTTCAGTTTATTTCTTTGAAAATGAAAATAAGCAGAACCATGGTCTACAAACCAGGAGAATGCTGACTTTGCCAATAATGCATATAAAAGCATTTTTATAGTCCAAATCATGCTGCACTGTATAGGTTTCCTTATGTTGATTGTAAATTATAATATACACTATACTGTCAAAAGTATGTGGACACCCCTACTAATTATTGAGTTCAAGGTTTACAGCCACACCCATTGCTAACAGGAACACAAAATCCAGAACACAGCCATGAAATCTTCATAAACAAACTCTGGCAGTACAATGAGTCATAGCGATAAGTTCAGTCACTTTAAACCCAACACTGTCATGGGATGTCACTTTTGCCACAAGTCAGTACATGAGATTTGCTCTACTAATTTGCTCCTGTTAACTGTAAGCGCTATTATTATGAAGTAGAAGTGTCTAGGAGAAAAAAACCTCCCAGCCACAAAGTGGTAGACCCTGCAAAGTCACAGAGAAAGGACACTGAGTGCTTAAGTATGTAGTACGTAAAAATCTCCAATCATTGTTGCATTGCTCACTACAGAGTTCCAGACTGACTCTTGAAGCAACATCAAGAACTGTGCATCAGGAGCTTTATGAAATGGGTTTCCATGGTCGAGCAGCCATAAACAAGTCTTACATCAACATGTACAATACTAAATGTCAGCTGGAGTGGAGTAAAGCACAGCACCACTAGACTCTGGATCAGGGTAAACATGTTCTGTGGAGTGATGACTCACACATTACTATCTGGCAGTCTGATGGAAGAATATGGGTGTGGCAGATGCCAGGAGAACACTACATACCAGAGTACAGTGCCTACTGTAAAGTTCAGTGAAGTATGGGATAATGAGTCTGGGGCTGTTTTCAGAGTTTGGGCTTAACCCACTTAGTTCCAGTGAAAGCTCATCTTAATACTACAGTATACAGACATTTTAGACAATTGGATGTTTCCAACGTTGTGGCAGCAGTTTGGTGAGGGCCTTTCCTGTTACAGCATAACTGTACCCCTATGGACAAAACAAGGTCCATGAAAGATATGGTTTGACAATTTTTGTGTGGCTGCTTGTTCAATTCTTTGTTTTGCTTGGGAACAGGTCTTCTAACAAATCGGGTAGGATTCTGTGTTCAGTTAAAGTCCCTATTCAATTTTTTTTGCATACAGGTTTAATTAATCTGTGCTTACAAAGTCTTGCACACAATCCACCAGCATCTGGACTGTGTCAATCTAGTTTGCAACCTGCTTCTCGCTTCAGTTCTTAATCGAACTCTCTGTCTCTCACTTTCTCTTGCTTGCTTTAGTTCTGTGTGACTATAAAAATGATAGTCTTTCAGAGAGCTGCAGCTACTACCCAAAACATCAAATAAGGTGTTATATTAAAACAGTTCACACACACCTAGTATGTTAATATTTTACAAAATTGTCGGAAACAAAATGTTTAATATTTCTGCTTCCACTGATATGTGGGAAGAAGATTTGTACAGATTTGATCAGAAAAGAGCTCAAGGATTAATTAATAATTATTTTTAGCCCACATTCAACTAAAGAGCAAACAACACTTTGCAAATTGTATGAATGGTTGTGTTGCTATAACTAATCTGTCTTTACTTCTGGTTACGTTTAGCTGCAGGTCTAGCCAAGATTTCCCTTTTGATTTCATTTTGTAAATTTTCTCCTAGAGAAATAGCACATAGTGCATAATAAATTGTTAATCCAATTCTGCAGGTTCTATTCTGGATATACACGTCTGAGGTTGCATATCTATCTTTGTTAAAAAAAAAACAATTTTCTTTGTCAGAATAGGGTTCTGTTTTTTCCTGTATCATTCTATTCCTACACACATTATCTAAATTATGATAAGAATAATCTATATAAGTTTAAATAAACACTATCATAATGAGAAAATTATACAATTACCTGATCACAATACAAGCTCCATTGAAACTGAACATTTGTCCATTGAGAAAACAAAAGCATAGAACTGGGACCTGAAGCACAACAGAGACAGGAATAAGTAAATTCAATGGAAAAGCGGTCAGTATATTCATAAACAGGAGCAAAACTTACAGGGGGTGCAGAGGTCGCAGGTGTGACTGGGCCCCTGAGGGTGGGGGCCCAGCTTAAAAAAAATATATATATATATAATTTTTTTTTATAAAAAAACGTTAACTTACCACTGCCTGCACTGATATCATGTGAGTGTGACATGACTACAGGGGTTAGTGTTTCTGTTTTACCCATTGGTGTTTATGTGTGTGTGTGTGTGTATGTATGTATGTGACTGTGTGTGTATTTATGCATGTATGTGTGTTTGTGTATGTTTGTGGAACCAGCAAATTACAGACCTTGTTACTACAGCATGGGGGGGCAGGGGGTAAACAGTGTCACTATACAGTACCACTATATACAGTACGGGGGGGCTGGACCATGTCACTGACTACTGTGGTCACTTTATAAAGTACTGGGCGGATAGGGTCAGGCAAGCCATCTCACCGGCAGATTACAGACTGTGTCACTAACTTACTATATACAGTACTAGGGGGTTATATATTGTCACTATATACAGTAATAGGGGGTCAGACCATCTCACAGACTGTGGGCACAGGGTACCTCCTTTTGCAGACATGTAATCTGAGTCTCATTTTTTTTCTGTGTTAAATGTAAAAAAAAATAAAAAAAATATATGTATTAAATTCACCTTTTTTTGGAGGGGGGGGGGTGGTGGGCTTCTTAGATTCTTGCACGTGGGCCCTGTGGTTTCTTGTTACGCCTCTGTTCATAAACATAGCAAGGTTGAGACTTCACACATCTCTTTTGTAATTTTAATGTCATATTATATTTTTGTATATAAGACAATACATTTTTAAATAACTTTTTCCTTGAGATCAGTATTGTTTGTTTGAGAATGAGAAATATCCTTTCATCAGTAAAAACACTCCAGACTGAGCAGATTGGTACTGGTAGTACAACTGGACCTTGTCTTCAGTGCATAGAGAAATTCAAATGTTCTTCCTTGTCCTGTAGTAGAGACTGCAGTGTGGATACAGGGGGAGTGTACTACCATTGCCCTGAATAAAGCCACTCTATTGGATGTTTAGTTCCCTTCCAATCATCTTGTCATGGTTTACTTCTGTTATCTAGTTTGCTTCATTCTCTTGGAATCCTTTGTTGAAGGAGGAACATTGCACTACTGGGAGCTAGCTGAACATATTTGGTGAGCCAATGACAAGAGGCATAAATGTGCAGCCACCAATAAGCAGGCAGGTCCCAGTAGTGTATTGCTGCTACTGAGCCTACCTAGGTATGCTTTTCAACAAAGGATAACATAAGAATAAAGCAAATTAGATAATAGAAGTAAACTGGAAAGTTGTTTAACACTGCATAATCTATCTGCATCGTGAAAGTTTAATGTTGACTTTACTCACCTTTTAATAAATGAACGTTTTATGCAAAGTGTTGTAATATTGGCCATGATTATTGATGCAGGGGCTGCCTTTGGCTGAGCAAGTAGAATGAATGTTATATAATTACACTGAATAAAGTGATGGTTAATTTAGATGTCCTGTTCCCTCCCACCATTTTATCACCTTCACTGTCTATTTTTGTTCAGATTCTTTCACCCTCTGTAAACTTCCAGTACTGTGTACGTGTTCCAGCAAAGAGGCAATAAAGAGCCATACAGCAGTAGAATATGTCACACAGATTCACTTCCATAACTCTCCCGTCAGCTCTCTGCACAACTTTGCTCACCTCGATGCTGTACACAGTTCCCAGCTGTCTTTGCTGCACTCCTTCTGCAGCATTCATGTGTTTCTCGTCTTCTCTTGCAGTATCCTTTGCCAGAGCATGGGATGGAGATACTGTCTCTGTCTGCAGCTATGTGTGTAAAAGTTCATCAGAGAAAAGCAGCACTTCAGAAACGGTGTTACTGGTTTCTCTCAATTAAATAAAATTAACATCCCAAAACAGCAGAAAAGGTGAATGCTCAGCAAGGCTTTCTGTGTATAATGCAAAATCTATATTAAACAAATAAGTACAACTTAAAGGGATACAAAACCCATTTTTTTCCCCTTTCATTATTCAGATAGAGCATGCAATTTTAAGCAACTTTCTAATTTATTCCTATTATCTATTTTTCTTCGTTCTCTTGCTATCTCTTTTTGAAAAAGCAGGAATGGAAGGTTAAGAGCCAGCCCATTTTTGGTTCAGCACCTTGGTAGAGCTTGCTGATCGGTTTGCTACATTTAGTAACCAATCAGCAAGAGCTACCTAGCTGCTGAAATAAAAATGGGCCGGCTTTCTTCTTGCTTGTTCATTTAAAAATAGCATGAGAATGAAGAAAAATTAATAATAGGAGTAAATTAGAAAGTTGCCTAAAATTGCATGCTCTATCTGAATCATAAAAGAAAAAAATTGGGTTTAGTATCTCTTTAATACATATCATATATATACAAAATTCCTCTAAGGGAATGGTAATGGCACAATTTATATGCTTTTAAGTATTAATAAAAATATCTCATCAAACCTTTTATAAGAATTCAAGGGAATCTAATCAAGCACATAGGGAAGTCTTAACTTGCCTTAAAGAATCAGGGGCCAATCTAGATCTCTATTTAGGCCTTTGGGATGTAATGTGTCTAACTTTAAAATCCAGAAACCCTTACGCCTCTTCAGTAACAGCTCTCTATCCCCTCCTCTCCTGGGTCTCCACTCGCTCTATAACCTGAAACCTGAGTTGAGATACCTGGTGACCCGCTTTCACAAAGTGGTTAGAAACAAGGGCATCCTCATCCCCCTTTCTGATATTGGACTTGACTCATGCGCTCTCTCGCTTTCCTTTTCAATTCTCCAACATATACCAAACCACATGGGAATTTAATTAGGTAAATAATAAAATCAGAATTACAAGTATAGTGGCCCTTGATATCAAACTTGGTACCCGTATGTGGATGGACAAATTGTTGGCAGGGATAGCAACCTTTGTTTTTACTAGTAATGTACCCCAGTCTATTGGTTTTTCCACTACTAATATCACTCTTAATAAGTGAGTCCTTCAGAGATGGTGCCCTTCTATATGCCGGCATTGGTATATTTTAAAATCCGATACAGATGGGTTACATTCCCTCAAAATGTGCCAGTGTTTTTTAATAATATTCATGATTAGTCTACTCTGTTTGAATCAGAATGATAAGAATAGCGACCGTATTGCGTTTGTAAGCCAGTTTAACAAAGTATTAGGTATTTTCAACAATTCTTCCCTATTTAGGGTTTGTACCGTCTTTATATTCTCCTCAATTAGTTTCACAGGGTAACCCCTGTCCAAAAATAATCCCTTAGTCTCGAGGGCTGGATCCAAAACTATCCTCTTGACCCTCAAAAACTGACTGTATGAAAGTGAGTTCAATAAGGAGGAAGGATGTGAACTGTCATATCTCAACACATTTTTGTGATCAATAGCTTTTTTTTTAAATGTCAGCATGTAACACGTTATCTTTTTTATAGACAGTCGTATCCAAAAAAGTCAATTTGTGACTCGCTGAAACAAATTTTGAACTTAATGAACCTAGTAGATCCATTCAATTCAGCCACAAATTCAAGCAGAATTCCGATGTCACCCCCCCCCCCCCACACACACACACACATGCCAAAAATATCATCGATATAGCGCCACCATGTGACACCATATCAAATGAACAGAGAGTCCTCATACACAAATTTCTCTTCAAAATTATTCATGTATTTATTGGCGTAATTGGGGGTGACATTGGAACCCATTGCCATCCCCTGAGTTTGCATGAAAAACTGATCTTGGAATAAAAAATAATTACACTTTAGAATGACAGTAACTCCATTAAAAATGTACATTCCAAATCAGAAAATTTCCCACTAGAGGCTATAGTTTGACCAACAGCTCCCACACCACTGTCATGACAGATGGACATATAAAAACTTACTACATCCATAGAGAAAAGAATATAAACTTCTCACCAGGGAGCACCTTCAAATTCAGTTTTCTCAAAAAATCACTAGTGTCTTTTACAAAAGACTGAGCTTTTTCCACAAAAGGACAAAATATTTTGTCTAAATATATTGCAATATTTGGGAAAACTGAATCGGTGCTAGCCACAATGGAACGTCCAGGGGGTTTATTAGTGCATTTGTGTACTTTGGGGAGAGTATAGAAAACAGGGGTAATACGCTCATCCTTATCCAAATACTGCTTTGTTTCCTTATTAATAATGCCATTTCTTTCTGCCCAATTCAAAATACTTTTTATCTCCTTTCTGACCTTAAACTTTGGATCATATGGGATTTTTTAGTAGACATTAGTGTCTGAGAGTAGGGATAGGATGTCCCCAATGTAATAACTTCTGTCTAATTTGACGGTTGCACCGCTCTTATCCGCCTGTTTAAAAATAATCTCTTTACTACTAGACATGTGCGTTTCGTTCCGAATCGAAATTCGGATAAATTTGTCAAATTCGGAGCTTAGAATCTATTTGAATTTCCTAATTACCCTAGCAACTAAACTAACGATTAAATCCGAATTAGTTCGGATTTATTTGTTACATTCGAACGGCCATGTACTAATCACAATTACACTAGTATTGTACAGTATATTAGGTTATATCACTCTGCTAGCTCTGTGCAGGGCACTTATGTTGATTTAGATGGGTTACACCTAATATACAGTACATAATACTAGTCTAATACACAGCACATCCCACCTAACAACACATACCAAATTTACTAATCGAATCCGAATCGAATACATCCGAGTTTATTCTAATCCGAATGGATCCGAAACAAATACAATCGAATGTATCAGAATTCGAATTGATCCAAAAACGAAATTCAAAAACATCCAAATTGGTCCAAAACAAATTTTTCCGCAGTGCACAAGTCTATTTATTACATTGTAGAGATCTAAGAGCCACTCTATCAGACTTTGTAAAATTATTGCATTGAACATTCTGTTTGTTTTTATGTTTAAGACTACCTTGTAGTCACATGTTCACATGATTAAGGTCTGAGTTCCCGAAACGTTGTGTTCTGTTTCTCTTGTCCTAAAATAAAGGTTGAATATTTACCATTGATGGTGCTGTTGCTATTTTGTTCAACACTATCAAAATTCAGTGATATAAGAGACGACTTTCAGGGGCTTAGAAATAAGCATATGAGCCTACTGAGATTTAGATTTCACAAAAGAATACCAAGAGTACAAAGCAAATTTAATGATAAAAGTACAGTGGAAAGTTGTTTAAAATTGCATGCCTATCTGAATCATGAAATTTTAGTTTTGACTTTACTGTCCCTTTAAAGGGATATGAAACTTTAATTTGTGATTCAGACAGAGCATTTCATTGTAAAAAAAAGGGTAAAAGTTTCCAAGTTACTTCTGTTATCAAATTTGCTTTGTTCCCATGATATTCTTTGTTAACATGATACCTAGGTAGGCAGCTGGAGCACTACATTGCAGGAAATGGTGCTGCCATCTAGTGCTCTTGCTAATCGGTAACATTCTTGCAAAATTGCTGCCATATAGTGCTCCAGAAATGGGCAGATTTCTAAGTTTTCATTGCTGCTTTTCAACAAAACAAACTAAGAAAAAAAATTATAATAAAAGTAAATTAGAAAGTTGTTTAAAATCACATGCATGTTCTATCTGAATCAGGAAAGAAAGATGTTGGGTTTCATAACCCTTTAAATATGAACACAATCTAAACCTATCAACTCTTAATTATCCAATATAAATCACCACAACAAATAAAAGGAAGCTGGCGGAGCCTACAGCTGGAGCGGCAGGTTGGGTTTCAGAGGAGCTCCTGACATTACTTCAAAATATATGAGCTGGGGGCGGAGCCTGAAGCCGAAGTGACTGGTCATGTTTTAGTGGAGCTCCTGACTTCATTATGCCTAATATGGGATTTACTACAAAAATTTTGATGTAAAAGTCATAAGATCTGTCCTATAGTACCCTCAAGAAACTACATGAAGGAAGATACCGCAACTTAGCAGTTAATTTCAAGCTTATCTACTCTACCTACGTGCGGCAGATGGGCCACGTGGTTGCTGTCTTACCAGAGATCTATAATCCTATACAGTGACTCTCAAGCCATTAAGACAGCCAATAATGCCTCCTACTCTAAGATCTGCTGCCGCAATTGATACCTGGGAAGCTGATCTGCGCAATGTCTTGCATCGCCATTCTCTCAGAATGGAGACACTGCTTTACCAGACCCTGGGTCTCGCTGGGTTCAGGCCCTCAAACATCGTGGACAGCGCTGAAATAAGAGTTGGTGAGAGTGAGACTGCTGTTCCTGCGCAGGATTTGTTTCTGCCTGCTTCACTTTTACCTGAAGTGACTTGTGAGTATAGCACTTTGAATATGGAACTGAGACAGTCAGCCGTAGATGGTCCGCATCGTGTGGAGATAGGACCAATTCCCTTTACTGATTGTGACATGTGGCTGAGTTGCACCGGAGCAGATCTAAAGGTCCCTTCAATATCGATCAGTGAGCTGACTTCTGAGAATGCGGTGGGAACTGACCTGAATACAGGCTCCATTTCTGCGGACCATGTTATCCTGGCTGAGACAGGACATGCTCCCGCAATATTTTGGTGGCTAAACATAGTGGAAGGGCCTCAGCTTGTAGAAGTGTCTTTGCTGCTCTCTCTCTCTTTGCTGCCTACGGTTGGTGTGGGGTAATGGGACAGATTATTTCATAGGAGGACAATGAGGAGAACGATCTTATCTGTGTCCCTTCAACTGATCCTGTTTGAAGAGCAAGGACTCTGAGACTTTACTTTTATTTTATGTTTGGTGTGAAAAGTCAACAATACTCATTGGGGAACTATTTAGCTGCAACTTGTTTAATATATATTGATGTTTTTACTCCCTGTTCATTCTAATTCCTACTAGGAACATATGTGTTTCAATATTACCAATATCTTTACTTTTGAATATTACGCAGTGGTACTTTAGTGAGATGTAGCCAATCCTATTATGTGTTCCAAACGATCTACATACCAATGCTTTGTTTCTTATATTACTTATGTGCCTAGCATACTTTTGCATGTTACACTATAGGACCGATTGAATTGATCTCAATTTATTCAGGAAGAGGGGGAGAATGTGTATTAATAATGGCATGGCAGAAATCGGACTTACAACAGTGATTGTCCACCTATGTGACCTGGCTAAATATGACAACTGTCCCCTGAAGGCTTTTCTCATATATATATATACAGACGATCCACATTGTTAAGCTCCTTTGACCTCAATAATTTGAGTCATTTGTATAAAAATGCACCGCACTGCAGAATTTAGATTTAAATGTATATTTTCTTCTGAAAGATGTAATTACCATTTTCTACCACCGGAGGGGAGTAGAGGTTTAACCCCTTAAGGACACGGCCATTTTTCAATTTCTTTCCCTTAAGGACCAGGGCTATTTTTACATTTCTGCGGTGTTTGTGTTTAGCTGTAATTTTCCTCTTACTCGTTTACTGTACCCACACATATTATATACCATTTTTCTCGCCACTAAATGGACTTTCTAAAGATACCATTATTTTCATCATATCTTATAATTTACTATTAAAAATATTATAAAATATGAGGAAAAAATGGAAAAAAACACACTTTTTCTAACTTTGACCCCCAAAATCTGTTACACATCTACAACCACCAAAAAACAACCATGCTAAATAGTTTCTAAAATTTGTCCTGAGTTTAGAAATACCCAATGTTTACATCTTCTTTGCTTTTTTGCAAGTTATAGGGCCATAAATACAAGTAGCACTTTGCTATTTCAAAACCACTTTTTTTCAAAATGAGCGCTAGTTACATTGGAACCCTGATATCTGTCGGGAATACCTAAATATCCCTTGACATGTATATATTTTTTTTTATAAGACATCCCAAAGTATTGATCTAGGCCCATTTTGGTATATTTCATGCCACCATTTCACCGCTAAATGCGATCAAATAAAAAAAAATGTTAACTTTTTCACAAACTTTAGGTTTCTCACAGAAATTATTTACAAACAACTTGTGCAATTATGGCATAAATGGTTGTAAGTGCTTCTCTGGGATCCCCTTTGTTCAGAAATAGCAGACTTATATGGCTTTGGCGTTGCTTTTTGGTAATTAGAAGGCTGCTAAATGCCACTGCGCGCCACACGTGTTTTATGCCCAGCAGTGAAGGGGTTAATTAGGGAGCATGTAGGGAGCTTGTAGAGTTAATTTTAGCTTTAGTGTAGTGTAGTAGACAACCCAAAGTATTGATCTAGGCCCATTTTGGTAAATTTAATGCCACCATTTCACCGCCAAATGCGATCAAATTTAAAAAAAACGTAATTTTTTTCGCAATTTTAGGTTTCTCACTGAAATTATTTACAAACAGCTTGTGCAATTATGGCACAAATGGTTGTAAATGCTTCTCTGGTATCCCCTTTGTTCAGAAATAGCAGACATATATGGCTTTGGCAATGCTTTTTGGTAATTAGAAGGCTGCTAAATGCCGCTGCACATCACACGTGTATTATGGCTAGCAGTGAAGGGGTTAATTAGGGATCTTGTAGGGAGCTTGCAGGGTTAATTTTAGTTTTAGTGTAGAGATCAGCCTCCCACCTGACACATCAGACCCACTGATCCCTCCCAAACAGCTCTCTTCCCTCCCCCACCCCACAATTGTCCCTGCCATCTTAAGTACTGGCAGAAAGTCTGCCAGTACTAAAATAAAAGGTATCTTTTTTTTTTTCTTTTTTTTTTTGGAGCATATTTACATATGCTGCTGTGTAGGATCCCTCTTAGCCCCAAACCTCCCTGATCCCCCCCAAACAGCTCTCTAACCCTCCCCCTCTACATTATTGGGAGCCATCTTGGGTACTGGCAGCTGTCTGCCAGTACCCAGTTTACAAAAAAAAATGTATATTTTTTATTTTTTCCCCACTTTTCTATAGTGTAGCTTCCCCCCCCCCAAGACTAAACCCCCACCCCCTCCCAGATCCCTTCGATTAACATATTTATCCCCCCTCTCTCCCTCTAAATAGAAACCACTGTTCCATAGTGTAATGGTTCCCACCTGCTCCCTCCCCGTGCACTCGCCCGCCCGCCTCCCCTGTGCACGCGCGCGCGTCCGTGCGCGCCCCCCAGCAATCCCGCCCACGATCCCGCCCACCGGTAAGCCATCGATCGCCGCCCACCCGCCTCCCACGTCTGCTCCCACCCACCAACGATCGCGGCATCGATGTCCGGTGCAGAGAGGGCCACAGAGTGGCTCTCTCTGCATCGGATGGGGAAAAATGTTATTGCAGTGATGCCTCGATATCGAGGCATCACTACAATAACCGGAAAGTGGCTGGAAACGATCAGGATCGCTTCCAGCCGCTTTCAACCCCAACGTCGTACAGGGTACGTCGCTGGTCTTTAAAGACCAGTTTGTGCAAGACGTACCCTGTACGACGCGTGTCGTTAAGGGGTTAATTATGCTCTATGCATGGCACATTTTGTACACGCTTGGCTTCCTGTATTGCTTGGGTCTGCTCCAATATTCCTGGTTATACATTTATTGTGACGCCTTCTACAGACACATCTACTTCTCTATATGCAGCTCACAACTAGACACAGTTAGAGATGAGTCTGCTGGCATTTACATTGCGATTGTGTGTTAGAGGATGGGTCAGAAAACTCCTATATCCACAGTGAGTGTTTTATTTTGGCTCTACTTCACAATGTATACACACTAATAATATATGTTGCATGTTATGGCTCTCTTATACTAAGGGTCTAACACTAGGTTTATCTCATACTCAACTCTATAGCCTGGGACATCCCACTCCCTTAATGTATGATATTTATGCTGTGGGACTTCAATGTTAATTTAACTTACTGTTTGCCTTTTCCATATAGCTTGCTGAGTGTTAATATAATAGTGGCTGCAGACATCTTGACTTTATGCCTCACCTGGGGGCAAGTGGGGAGCCTCAGGAGAGACATCTACATAAGTGTCCGGGAAACAGCTGTCCTAGCAGCTACCTTACAATTGTATTGATCTTGGGTCACTGATATGAGGCCTCTAATGATAATGACAAGCCATTTTCTCCAACATTGGTGTGTCCGGTCCACGGCGTCATCCATTACTTGTGGGATATTCTCCTCCCCACAGGGAAAGGCAAGGAGAGCACACAGCAAGAGCTGTCCATATAGTCCCTCCCAGGCTCCGCCCCCCCAGTCATTCTCCTTGCCGCTCTGAACAAGTAGCATCTCCTCAGGGATGGTGAGGAGTTTGTGGTGTTTAGTTGTAGTTTTTTATTCTTCTATCAAGAGTTTGTTATTTTAAAATAGTGCTGGTATGTACTATTTACTCTGAAACAGAAAGAGATGAAGAGTTCTGTTTAAAAGAGGATTATGATTTTAGCAGACAGTAACTAAAATCAGTTGCTGTTCCCACACAGGACTGTTGAGATGAGAGAACTTCAGTTGGGGGGAACAGTTTGCAGACTTTTCTGCTCAAGGTATGACTAGCCATTTTTCTAACAAGACTGTGTAATGCTGGAAGGCTGTCATTTTCCCTCATGGGGATTGGTAAGCCATTTTCTTAGTCTCAAACAGAATAAAGGGCTTATTATGGGCTATACACTGGTAGACACTCTTAAGGGCTAAATCGATTGCTTTATTTAAGTATTATATGCAGTTTGAAGTTGAATTTCACACTTTTATAACATTGGGAAACGTTTTTTAGCACCAGGCACTTGTTAAGACACCTTCCCAGTCAGGAAGGGCCTTTCTCTGTAGTAGGCAGAGCCTCATTTTCGCGCCATTACTGTGCAGTTACTTTTGAGTACAGTACATGCAGCTGCATGTGTGTGGGTCTGGAATCCACTAAAAACGTTCCTAGAAGGCTTTATTTGGTATCTTATACCCCCCTGGGATTGGTGAAGTCGCAGCAAAGGCTGTAGCAAAGGCTGTAGCTGGGACTGTAAGGGGGTTAAAATTAAAAACGGCTCCGGTTTCCACATTTTAAGGGTTAACAGCTTGAAAATTGGGGTGCAATACTTTGAATGCATTAAGACACTGTGGTGAAAATTTGGTAAAGATTGGATAATTCTTTCATAGTGTTTCACATATTCAGTAATAAAGTGTGCCCTGTTTAACATTTAAAGAGACAGTAACGGTTTTGTTTTAAAACGGTTTTTGTGCTTTATTAACCAGTTTAAGCCTGTTTAACATGTCTGTACCTTCAGATAGATCATGTTCTGTATGTATGGTAGCCAATGTGGTTCCCCCTTCAAATATGTGTGATAATTGTGCCATAGCGTCCAAACAAAGTAAGGACAGTACTGTCACAAATTGTAAAGTTGCCCAGGATGATTCCTCAGATGAAGGAAGTAGACATAGTTCTAGATCATCTCCTTCTGTGTCTATACCAGTTATGCCCGCGCAGGCGACCCCTAGTACTTCTAGCGCGCCAATGCTTGTTACTATGCAGCAATTGACGGCAGTAATGGATAACTCCATAGCTAATATTTTATCCAAAATGCCAGCATTTCAGAGAAAGCGCGATTGCTCTGTTTTAAACACTGTAGAGCAGGAGGGCGCTGATGATCATTTTTCTGTCATACCCTCACACCAATCTGAAGTGGCAGCGAGGGAGGGTTTGTCAGATGGGGAAATTTCTGATACAGGAAGAATTTCTCAGCAGGCAGAACCTGATGTTGTGACATTTAAATCAAAATTAGAGCATCTCCGCGCATTACTTAAGGAGGTGCTATCTACTCTGGATGATTGTGACAATCTGGTCAACCCAGAAAAATTGTGCAAGATGGACAAGTTCCTTGAGGTCCCGGTGCACCCTGATGCTTTTCCGATACCTAAACGGGTGGCGGACATAGTGAATAAGGAGTGGGAGAAGCCAGGCATACCTTTTGTCCCTCCTCCTATATTTAAGAAATTGTTCCCTATGGTCGACCCCAGGAAGGACACATGGCAAACAGTCCCTAAGGTCGAGGGGGCTGTTTCTACTCTAGCCAAGCGCACGACCATTCCTATTGAGGACAATTGTGCTTTCAAAGATCCTATGGATAAAAAATTGGAGGGTTTGCTTAAAAAGATTTTTGTACAGCAAGGTTACCTCCTTTAACCTATTTCGTGCATTATTCCTGTCACTACAGCGGCGTGGTTCTGGTTCGAGGAACTGGAAAAGTCGCTCAGTAGGGAGACTCCGTATGAGGAAGTCATGGACAGAATTCACGCACTTAAGTTAGCTAATTCCTTTAATTTAGACACCGCTTTGCAGTTAGCGAGGTTAGCGGCGAAAAATTCAGGGTTTACAATTGGGGCGCGTAGAGCGTTCTGGCTAAAGTCTTGGTCGGCGGATGTATCTTCCAAGACAAAATTGCTTAATACCCCTTTCAAAGGTAAGACCCTTTTTGGGCCAGAATTGAAAGAGATTATTTCAGACATCACTGAGGGAAAGGGCCATGCCCTCCCACAAGATAAACCTTTCAAGTCTAAGAATAAGTCCAATTTTCGTTCCATTCGCAATTTCAGGAACGGACCGGCTTCCAACTCGGCAGCCTCTAGACAAGAGGGTAACGCTTCCCAGACTAAACCAGCTTGGAAATCAATGCAAGGCTGGAACAAGGGTAAACAGGCCAAGAAGCCTGCTGCTGCTACCAAAACAGCATGAAGGGGTAGCCCCCGATCCGGGACCGGATCTAGTAGGGGGCAGACTCTCTCTCTTTGCTCAGGCTTAGGCAAGAGATGTTCAGGATCCCTGGACACTAGAAATAGTCTCTCAGGGTTTTCTTCTGGAGTTCAAGGAACTACCCTCAAGGGGAAGGTTCCACATGTCTAACTTATCTTCAAACCAAATAAAGAGACAGGCATTCTTACATTGTGTAGAAGACCTGTTAAAGATGGGAGTGATACACCCAGTTCCAACTGTGGAACAAGGTCGGGGGTTTTACTCAAATCTGTTTGTAGTTCCCAAAAAAGAGGGAATTTTCAGACCAATTCTGGATTTAAAAATTCTAAACAAATTTCTCAGAGTTCCATCGTTCAAATGGAAACCATTCGAACAATTTTATCTACAATCCAGGAGGGTCAATTTATGACTACCGTGGATTTAAAGGATGCGTATCTACATATTCCTATCCACAAAGATCATCCAAGGATTTTCACAAAGGTGCTAGGGTCCCTTCTAGAGGTTCTAAGACCAAGGGGTATTGCAGTGGCACCTTATCTGGACGACATTCTAATCCAAACGTCGTCTCTTTCCAAAGCAAAGGCTCATACAGACATTGTTCTAGCCTTTCTCATATCTCACGGGTGGAAGGTGAACGTAGAAAAGAGTTCCCTGTCTCCGTCGACAAGAGTTCCCTTCTTGGGAACGATAATAGATTCTTTAAAAATGAAGATCTTCCTGACAAAAGTCAGAAAGTCAAAGCTTCTAAAGCTTGTCAAGTTCTTCACTCTATTCTGCAGCCTTCCATAGCTCAGTGCATGGTAGTAGTAGGGTTGATGGTTGCAGCAATGGACATAGTTCCTTTTGCTCAAATTCATCTAAGACCATTACAACTGTGCATGCTCAAGCAGTGGAATTGGGACTATACAGACTTGTCTCCAAAGATTCAAGTAGACCAGATGACCAGAGACTCACTCCGTTGGTGGTTGTCACAGGATCACCTGTCTCAGGGAATGAGTTTCCGCAGACCAGAGTGGGTCATTGTCACGACCGACGCCAGTCTATTAGGCTGGGGCGCGGTCTGGGATTCCCTGAAAGCTCAGGGTCTATGGTCTCGGGAAGAGTCTCTTCTCCCGATAAACATCCTGGAACTGAGAGCGATATTCAATGCTCTCCGGGCTTGGCCTCAACTAGCGAAGGCCGGATTCATAAGATTCCAGTCAGACAACATGACGACTGTAGCTTACATCAACCATCAGGGAGGAACAAAGAGTTCCTTGGCGATGAGAGAGGTATCCAAGATCATCAAATGGGCGGAGGATCACTCCTGCCATCTATCTGCAATTCACATCCCAGGAGTAGACAACTGGGAGGCGGATTATCTGAGTCGTCAGACTTTCCATCCGGGGGAGTGGGAACTCCACCCGGAGGTTTTTGCCCAGTTGACTCAATTATGGGACATTCCAGACATGGATCTGATGGCGTCTCGTCAGAACTTCAAGGTTCCTTGCTACGGGTCCAGATCCAGGGATCCCAAGGCGACTCTAGTGGATGCATTAGTGACGCCTTGGTCATTCAACCTAGCTTATGCATTTCCACCGTTCCCTCTCCTTCCCAGGCTTGTAGCCAGGATCAAACAGGAGAAGGCCTCAGTGATTCTGATAGCTCCTGCGTGGCCACACAGGACTTGGTATGCAGACCTGGTGAATATGTCATCGGCTCCACCATGGAAGCTACCTTTGAGACAGGATCTTCTAGTGCAAGGTCCATTCGAACATCCAAATCTAGTTTCTCTCCAGCTGACTGCTTGGAAATTGAACGCTTGATTTTATCCAAGCGCGGGTTTTCAGATTCAGTGATAGATACTCTGGTCCAAGCCAGAAAACCTGTGACTAGAAGGATTTACCATAAAATATGGAAAGAATATATCTGTTGGTGTGAATCCAAGGGATTCTCATGGATTAATATTCCCAGGATCCTCTCCTTTCTAACAAGAAGGTTTGGATAAGGGATTTTCAGCGAGTTCTCTAAAAGGGCAGAGATCTGCTTTATCTGTCTTGTTACACAGACGACTGGCAGCTGTGCCAGATGTACAAGCTTTTGTACAGGCTTTGGTCAGAATCAAACCTGTTTACAGACCTTTGACTCCTCCCTGGAGTCTAAATTTAGTTTTTTCAGTTCTTCAAGGGGTTCCATTTGAACCCTTACATTCCATAGATATCAAGTTACTATCTTGGAAAGTTCTGTTTTTGGTTGCTATTTCTTCTGCTAGAAGAGTTTCTGAACTATCTGCTTTGCAGTGTGATCCACCCTATCTGGTGTTCCATTCAGATAAGGTTGTTTTGCGTACCAAGTCTGGTTTTCTTCCAAAAGTTGTTTCCAACAAGAATATTAACCAGGAAATAGTTGTCCCTTCTTTGTGTCCGAATCCAGTTTCAAAGAAGGAACATTTGTTACACCATTTAGATGTAGTCCGTGCTTTAAAGTTCTATTTAGAAGCAACAAAGGATTTCAGACAAAACTTCTTTTTTGTTTGTCGTTTATTCTGGTAAGAGGAGAGGACAAAAAGCTACTGCTACCTCTCTTTCTTTCTGGCTGAAAAGCATTATCCGATTGGCTTATGAGACTGCCGGACGGCAGCCTCCTGAACGAATCACAGCTCACTCTACTAGGGCTGTGGCTTCCACATGGGCCTTCAAGAACGAGGCTTCTGTTGATCAGATATGTGAGGCAGCAACTTGGTCTTCTCTGCACACTTTTGCCAAATTCTACAAATTTGATACTTTTTGCTTCTTCGGAGGCTATTTTTGGGAGAAAGGTTTTGCAAGCCGTGGTGCCTTCTGTTTAGGTAACCTGATTTGCAACCCTCCCTTCATCCGTGTCCTAAAGCTTTGGTATTGGTTCCCACAAGTAATGGATGACGCCGTGGACCGGACACACCAATGTTGGAGAAAACAGAATTTATGCTTACCTGATAAATTACTTTCTCCAACGGTGTGTCCGGTCCACGGCCCGCCCTGGTTTTTTAATCAGGTTTGAAAAATTTCTCTCTCTATACACTACAGTCACCACGGCACCCTATAGTTTCTCCTTTTTTTCTCCTAACCGTCGGTCGAATGACTGGGGGGGCGGAGCCTGGGAGGGACTATATGGACAGCTCTTGCTGTGTGCTCTCCTTGCCTTTCGCTGTGGGGGAGGAGAATATCCCACAAGTAATGGATGACGCCGTGGACCGGACACACCGTTGAAGAAAGTAATTTATCAGGTAAGCATAAATTCTGTTTTTTGTGTCTGTCCTTGCTGGGGGTTAGAGGGGGCCCCTGGCAGGGACAATTGCAATTTACTACTGTGCTTATGTGTATCATTATTATTTCATTATTGTTCAAGACTATCCTTTCATAATTTGTGTTTTTCCTTCTGGACCAGTGGCCAGGGCCTTGAGGGAGTACACATAAAGGAAGCTTAAAACCTTGAAGGTGGCAACCTAAGATCAATTGATATAAACTCTTCTTATACAGCGAGATGAAGTGCTATGAGGGGACCTGAATTTCATTAACACAGGTATCCTGTTTTGATGTATTGTCTATGAGATAACTTACTCCCACAGGATATATGCAAGCCTTAACTACTCAATCTGGTGAGGATGTGCAACAAGACCCCATAGCATGATAGGAGGGTTTTCAGTCCTGCAGGTGACTAGTTTCATGTAACCCAAAGGAGTCTAGGACCCGTTATATTATATTATATCATATTATACCATAAAGAAAGTTATGAGATCTATATTAAGCCCAGACCACGCAACACTTAATTTAATTTATTATATTGTGCAATGGCTAATCGCCTCTATGTTTACTTACAGTAGATATTTTGTGCACGTTCACCTCCCCCCCCCCCCTACATACAGAGCCCACTCCAGGGCTCAAATTAGGCGAACTATTTTCGCCGCAAACCCTATGATATCACAGAAGTATAAGCTTCCTCATTGACTAGACCTAACTTGTGTGTTCCTTGGATGGGGAATTATGGTTCCATAATGCTATTCATGTATGTGCTTAAGGGAACATTTATCTCATGTTTTCCCTTTCCAGGGTGCTCATAGGCCCTATTAATTGCATCCTTTCAGTATGTGTGTTCATCTATTTCGGACATGCGTGTCCAAATACCTTGTTTGTACCTATTAGAGCAGGGGACCTGCGTGTCCCCAATTGTTACTTATGTTTTAAAACCAAATAAAAAGCTACTATAAAAAAAAAAATATATATATGAGCTATTTTACTAATTTTTTGGGGAAAAGCTTTAAACTTAACTTTATTATACCATCAAGAACCTATACCCAGCACGATACCAGTATTTGGAAGCAAACATCAAGCTCATTCACCCTGCCTATGCTCCTTAGTCGAGCCACGTGACCATCGTCTGTTTGAGGCTTCACAAACCTACAGAGTAGCTCTCTAAACCCTATAAACCCTCAAAATGCCCACTCCTATGGTGATTACAGCTGCACATGATGTATGGGAAGCTGAGATACAAGGTATCTTACATCACCATTTTGCTGAACTGGAAAATTAACTTTACCAAGTCCTGATTCCAGCTACGTCGACTCCCCCGGATGATGTAGACAGGGCTGAAGTTGAGGAGACTAATGTTCCAATGCGACATGTACCTCTGCCAGCCCAGACCTTACCTGATGCAGAGTGTGAGTCCAGTTTGCTTCATGTGAATGATGCTGTTTGCGGGACCCCCTGGAGCGCATTTGTCACTGCAACAGGATCATTAGATCATGCTGCCTGCTCTCTGGAGTTACTGGCCTCTAATCAACCAGCACAACCGGCGCACCTTACCACAGGAGAGAGGAATAACTCATCGGCTAAGCCTCAGAAGCTGCCAGAACATACAGAGATTAATCTAAAGTGGAGGAGACTGGCTGGTTCAGGCTTACCGAATGATGGGTATGTCGAGGATTTGCATGGAACTCTCATATGTATGGAGAAGTCATCCTATACAAAAGCTCAGAAAATGGCTGCCGACTACTTACCGCCATGTGGTGATCTTTGGAGAACTCTCATGTCAGATCCATGGTTTGAGGCTGACCCACCGCTATTTAACACCTATGACCCACAAGTCCGATATTGGCTAAGTTTCAGAGACATGAGCTTGATAATTGTTAAACTGCATTAGCCCATAAGCCGACTACCTTGTTTTTTATTTTCACTGTATTGCCTATTCACCATGTATTTAGAATGTTCCTCATGCAGGGGTACTGATATTTTCTTAGAATTGATAACCATGTGTTATGTTAATGTTTCTTATAATCCAACTGTAATATATATTTACAGACCACTAGATGCGATAAATTATTAATGCACAGTTAAATTCCTGAAACAAGGTCTATACTAGGTGTAATGATAATACATTCAGCACCCCTGTCTTCCACTAGACTACCTAGCCATAATTGTATTATTTGAGTGGTTAAATGTGTACTCAACATATTGTCTTAACTTCTGAGTTATTGTTCTCTTATATAAATTTGTCAAATTCTGATCATAACCTTAGCAACATTAACCTGAACTCTATAACAATAGAATATTCTGCTACTTACACAAGTTAGACCATGATAACTACTACATTTCATGTCATACCAAACCCAAGAAGGGCTATATATCTTACTAACCTATTTATGCCACTGATAGAATTAAACTAGCACTGCCTTAGCATCACTGTTATTGTTTTATGTTAAGCATTGTCTGATTAGTTGCACATGTTTATTGAACAATTGTCTGCTATATATTCATGATCTTGTGCTCTTCTAGGACTATGTACATATAGAGCCTATTCTGTTTCACTTTTATTGGCCATATAAGTAATAGGTTGTTTATTCTTTACAAGAATACTCTTTAGACTGAGGTATATTATAGATTTATATACTCTGATATATGATAGCTATGAACTTGAGAGTTTATTTAGAGCTTTTGTATATTTGCATATACATAAATAGTCCACTTCATATTCAATAAGCACTAACAATGCTTTAAAACATGAATAGTATATCTGGAGCATTTTAAATTATTTTATATTACATGGTACATTGTTCATTATACCCAGTTTTACTAGACTACATTCTAGTGCATACTAAGAGACTATCTCCTACATTCAATTTGATCTAAATAGCAATGCTTGCAGTCTGATCTATAATGGTAAATGGGTCCATAGAATGACAGCTCATATAAATAATATTCCCTTTTCTTTCCTATGGCATGGAGAGTCCACAACGTCATTCTAATTACAAGTAGGATTTTCAACTCCTGGCCAGTAGGAGGAGGCAAATAGCACCCCTGCAGAGCTGTTATGCGTCCTTTCACTTACCCATAACCCCCAGTCATTCTTTGCCTCTGTGACAGGAGGATGGCGAAGATGAGTGTCTGAGAAGATTAATCCTTTAATGGGTACTTTTCCCTGTAAGCAAGGATTGGGGTTTGGCTCAGTCCATATCAATCTCTTTAGTAAGAGTAATGGTGGCCTTTTAGCAGTTAGAATGTGGCGAGGTGGTCTTTGCTTTAATTCCAACATAATTGCTACTCCTTTGCAAAAAGCCAGAGTTAGTTACTCTGTTCTTTCTTTATCTACAGATCCCTGATAGGGAGTGGAATATCTATCATACCCTTATAGCAGGATCCTCAGACATGTGCTTTTGCCTTTTAGGTACTGACGGTTTGCACTTTAAGGGGTTAAGTCCTCTATTGGATCGTTTGGGACTCAGTTATCCTTTTCGTCAGCGTACAATACGGCAGTCTGCAGGCCTATTTGTATGTGTAACTCTGGAGACTAAGGGGTTAATACCTTTTCCCTATATGGGATCTAGTATTTCTCAAATGTGGCTGATGGGAATTTTATTTTAAGGATCTTCCTTTTATTTTATACATGAATGGAACCCTTTTATGTGCAGTGTTTGTGTTTCAAGGGGAGCAGTGTGAAGAAGAAAGAGTTTAACTTGAGACGCGCCCCTTTTTACTGTGGCGCAGTTTCTTTTCTTCTTTGCCGGTCACGTGACTTTCTCCTCTTCCGGCTATTACTCTGAGCGGAACTTTCTCTGAGTGAAGTTTCCCTGTCGGCTGCTACTTGACAATTGGATCGTCTTGCTAAGCTGGAAATTCTGTCTACGGCTGGACAGTCCTTTATCTAATTACTAGTTTCAGCTCCTGGTCCAGTTTCGGTACGGCACCTCAGACTGAGGTTTAGTGGTGCCTTGATTTTAATCTGTCTGCACGATCATCTAACTAACTGTAAAAAGAGGGTGTTAGTGATTATTATTATTCTGTTGTCGGGTGGAAAGTGATTAAACATTTTTTCCTCACAGTCCTACTGTTTTAAAAGAAAATTTGCATTTTAGTTATTAGTGGGATTTGTTCAATTATGGACACAGAAGAGGATAATTCTATTTCTATAGACAAATGTTTACTATGTCTAGATGCTCAAATTGTCCTGCCTATGCAATTTTGTTCCTCATGTCTATCCAAAACTTTTAAGTCTAAGGACAAGTTATTCCTTTACCTTCTGAGCCACATGTCTCCCAGGATATTGCTGTGCAGGATATGACTCAGTTTTCTCCTCAAACGTCCCAAGCCTTGTCGGTTTCACATACAGTGCCTTGCAGTTACTCTCATCCTCCTGGGGGTGTTTATTTGCCAGGAGATTTTGCTGCACAGATTACGTCTGCTGTGTCTGCAACATTATCTGCTTTCCCTACTTTGGGGAAGCGTAAGAGGAAATCCAAGAATTTTTCAGCTAAGATTTCTGAAAAAGCTAAACCTAAGCTAGTCAACCCTTCCCAGGCGTCAGATGAGGAAAATACCTTAGTAGCCTGTGAGGGTGAGATTTCAGATTCTGCAGAATCTGAAGATGTCAATTTCAGATTTAAACTTGAACACCTCTGTTTATTTCTAAAGGAGGTTCTAGCTATTTTGGATGACTCCGACTCTTCTGTTGCTGTCAACCCTAAAAAGTCTAGCAAACTCAATAAATATTATGACGTTCCTTCTTCCGTGGAAGTATTTCCAGTTCCAGACTGTATGTCGGAGATTATAGCTCAGGAATGGGATAAGCTAGGGGTTCCTTTTTCCTCTTCTCCTGTTTTTAAAATGATGTTTCCTGTTGCTGACTCCATAAGTGATTCGTGGTGAACAGTTCCTAAGGTAGAAGGAGCTATCCCTACTCTAGCCAAAAGAACTACTATTCCTATTGAGGATAATTGTTCCTTTAAGGACCCAATTGATAAGAAGCTTGAAGCTTACTTAAAGAAGATGTACATTCATACAGTGGCAAGCTGCTGCAGGCATTGCTACAGTGGCTAGTGCTGCATCTTATAGGTGTGATGCTCTGTCTGAACTAATTTTAGAAGAGACTTCTATAGAGGAGATAGGATCAGGGCTCTTAAACTGGCTAATTATTTTATTTCTGACGCCAATATGCAAGTGATTAGACTGGGAGCCAAGATGTCCAGCTTCACTGTTCTAGCTTGCAGGGCTTTGTGGCTAAAATCTTGGTTGGCGGATGTAACTTCTAAGTTCAAACTCCTATCTTTGCCTTATAAGACTAAGACTCTCTTTGGTCGTGGTCTGGCGGAGATAATTTACTTGACTACTGGTGGAAAGGGGTATTTCCTATCTCAGGATAAGAAAAATAGGCCTAGGGTCGCCAAAATTCTAATTGTGGGTCCTTTCGCAACTTCAAAGGACAGAAGTCTCCCTCTTCCTCTTGCAAGCCGGAGCAGTCCAAGTCTTCTTGGAGACCCAGCCAGTCTTGGAATAAAGGAAAGCAATCCAAAAAGCATTCGTCTGATGCTAGATCAGTATGAAGGGTGTGCCCCCGGTCCAGACTCTCCTTTTTTTGACAAACCTGGATACAAGATGTCCCAGATCTTTGGGTTGTGGACATAGTATCCCAGGGTTACAGAATAGGTTTCAAGACTTGTCCTCCCAGGGGCAGATTCATCCTCTCAAGATTATCTGCAAACCAGGTGAAAAGAGAGGCCTTTTTAAAATGCGTAGAGGACCTGTCTTACCTGGGAGTGATTATCCATTCACAGGGATCATCATCAGTTTCTGAAGTTTGCTTTTCTGGACACGCATTTCCAATTTGTTGCTCTTCCATTTGGCCTGGCCACGGCTCCCAGAATATTCACAAGGGTTCTGGGGGCTCTTTTGGCAGTGGTCAGATCTTAGGGGATTGCAGTAGCGCCTTACCTAGACGACATCTTTGTTCAGGCGTCATGTTTTCAACAAGCAGAATCTCATACAGAGATGTTGTTGTCTTTTCTACGTTGCCACGGATGGAAAGTGAATCTTGAAAAGAGTTCCCTTGTTCCAACTACAAGGGTGTGTTTCTTAGGGACTACCATAGGTTCCTTGTCCATGAAGATTTTCCTGACAGAGGTCAGAAAATCTAAAATTATTGCTTCATGCCTTTCCCTTCAGTCTACTTTTGTCCATCAGTAGCTCAATGCATGGAGGTAATTGGTCTGATGGTTGCTTCCATGGACATCATTCCTTTTTGCTAGGTTCTATCTGAGACCTCTCCAACTATGCATGCTCAGTCAATGAAACGGAGACCACTCAGATCTCTCGCAGAAGATGGGTCCAAATTCCCTAACAAGAGACTCTCTCTCGTGGTGGATTTCGCAGGACCATCTGTCTCGGGGCACATGCTTCCTGAGACCTTTCTGGGTGATTGTGACCATGGACGCCAGCCTGCTAAGCTGGGTAGCATTTTGGGGCTCATTAAAAGTTCAAGGCCTCTGGGCCCGGGATTAGTCTTCTCTTCCCATAAACATCTTAGAGTTGAGAGCAATCTTCAATGCCTTGACAGCCTGGCCTCAATTATCTTTAGCCTGGTTTATCAGATTCCAGTCGGACAACATCACCTCAGTGGCTTACATCAACACCAGGGGGGAACCAGGAGTTCTCTAGCTATGAAGGAGGTGACTCGCATTCGGCAGTGGGTGGAAGATCACGATTATCTATCTGCCATCCACATTCCAGGAGTGGACAACTGGATGGTGGATTTTCTGAGCAGACAGTCTTTTCATCCGGGGGGGTGGGGGGGTGGGCTCTCCATCCGGATGTGTTTTCAATGATAACCCTCAGGTGGGGGGTTCCAGAGTTGGATCTGATGGCATCTTGTCAAAATGCCAAGCTTCCAAGGTACGGCTCAAGGTCAAGACATCCTCAGGCCGTTCTGATAGACGCTCTGGCAGTTCCTTGGAACTTCAATCTAGCTTATCTGTTTCCTCCATTTGATACGAGCAATGACTCATGGAAGGAGAGCAAACAGGAGAGGGCAACAGTTATCCTTAAGCTCCTGCGTGGCCACGCAGGATTTAGTTTGCGGATCTGGTATGGATGTCTTTTTTTCCTCCCTTGAAGTTACCTCTGAGGAAGTACCTTCTACTTCAGGGTCCCTTCCTCCATCCAAATCTAGATTATCTGAATCTGACTGCTTGAAGATTGAATGCCTAGTCTAGGCTAGGCGTGGTTTCTTGGAGACGGTCATTGATACCATGCTTCAGGCTCGTAAACCTGTTACTCGTACGATTTACCATAACGTATGGTGCAAATACCTATATTGGTGTGAATCAAAGGGATTCTCTTGGAGCAGAGTAAGGATTCCGTGAATTTAAAATTTTCTTCAGGAGGGGCTGGAGAAAGGTTTGTCAGTCAATACTCAATAGGTTCAGATTTCTGCTCTTTCTATTCTTTTGCACAAGCGTCTGGCGGATCTGCCAGATGTCCAATCTTTGTTCAGGCCTTTGTCAGAATCAGGCCTGTGTTTAAACCTGTTGCTCCTCCTTGGAGTTTAATTCTTGTTTTTGAAGTTTTGCAGCAGGCTCCGTTTGAGCCGATGCATTCTGTTGATTTTAAGTTGTTATCCTGGAAGGTTTTGTTTCTTCTTGCTATTTCTTCTGCTCGCAGAGTTTCTGAACTTTCGGCTCTGCAATGTGGATAAGGTGGTATTTCGCACTAAGCTGGGATTTCTCCCTAAGGTAGTGTCGGATTGCAATATAAATCATGAAATCGTTCCTTCTTTTTGTCCCAATCCTCCTTCACAAAAGGAATGTCTTCTGCATAATCTGGATGTGGTGCATGCTCTAAAGTCCTATCTTCAAGCAACTAAAGATTTTCGACAATCTTCAGCCCTGTTCGTTGTTTTCTCTGGCAAGCGTAAGGGTCAGAAGGCCACTTCTACTACCCTTTCTCTCTGGTTGAGAAGTGTTATCAGGTTGGATTATGAGACAGCTGGTCAGCAGTTTCCTGGGAGAATTACGGCTCATTCCACTAGGGCTGAATCTTCTTCCTGGGCTTTCAAAAATGAAGCGTCGGTGGAGCAGATTTGCAAGGCAGCAACATGGTCCTCTTTGCATACCTTTTCAAAATTCTACAAATTTGATACTTTTGCCTCGGCTAAGGCTTTTTTTTGGAGAAAAGTTCTTCAAGCGGTGGTGCCTTCTGTTTAGGTCTACTTGTCTTGTTCTCCTTCCCTTTCATTCTGTGTCCTCTAGCTTGGCTATTGGTTCCCACTAGTAATTAGAATGACGTTGTGGACTCTCCATGCCATAGTAAAGAAAACAACATTTTTTCTTACCTGATAAATGTATTTATTTCCGGGCATGGAGAGTCCACGACCCCACCCTTATTTAAATTTGAATTGACAGTTTTTTTGTGTAAACCTCAGGCGCCTCTATACCCATTTCCCTTCGGCCGAATGACTGGGGGTTATGGGTAACGGAAGTGACACTTAACAGCTCTGCTGAGTGCTCTTTGCCTCCTCCTGTTGTATGTTTTTGCTCATATATGTGCTCCCTGTTACTATAATTCCCATATTTTAATAAGAGATCCCCCCCCCCCCCCCGAGTTTACTCAGTAAATAAAGGAAAATGCATCCTATGGTTCATATTCCCAAATTATTATTTTATTATTAGAAAAGAATCTTCAATTATTGAAGTACTGTCTAGATAGGTTATTACTAGCTACATTATATTCTAATTTACTTCTATTTAACTAAATATATCCCTTGCACCCTTGATCTTAATAATACTATTCCCAATTTTGTTTATTCTTAATGTTCATAGTCCAAGAGTGGCCCTGTATTAAAATTGGAAATAGTCAGAAACAACAATAAAAGAGGTTTGTTATAGAATGACTAGGTTAATTATCATTAGTTGTCCTTAGGTCTAATAATCTAATACCCTTTAGCTATGTGTTACTTTACAAGAGGTATACAGTTGTAATTATTTACCATTATTCTGCTCAATTCTAAAAACGGTGTACCACATACCTCAACCTTGGGATATGTGTTGGACTTTTCTTTTAATACTATTATGTAGACATATGTTTATGTTCATGACTATATTGTAACCTTTACCTATGTTTATAAGTTTTGTAACCTCAATAAATATATATATATATATATATATATATATATATAAAAACAATGGAGGAAAAAGTCATAATTAACATATATACTATAATCACGTTTGTAACGCGTCTGTTGGTGTCGCCAGTTGCGCACGCATCCTCAAAAAAATGTTGGCTGCGTGAGACAGCCAAAAGAATGTTGGCTGCACGCGCAGCCAAAAGAATCCACCTGGATGCCCACCCTGCGATTTTCGGAATCCACCTGGATGCAGCGTAGGCAAACCCGAACCCTTTAAAAAAAACACGCAACCGTCCGCACAAAATAACTAAAAAAACACGCGCCCGCAAGAAATAAAAAAAAAACATCGAACCTCCCGCACAAAGTATTAACAAACACCTAAACCGTCAACCCCCACATCGCAAAACAATAAAGGAATTAACCCCTAATCCACAAATAACATAATTAAAATATTAACCCCTAAACTGCCAACCCCCCACATTGCAATAAACCTAATTTATCTATTAACCCCTAAACTGCAAACCCCCCACATCGCAATAAACCTATTTAACCTATTAACTCTTAAACCGCCAACTCCCCACATCGCAAACCTAATTAACTTATTAACCACTAAACCGCCAAACCCCCACATCTCAATAAACCTAATTAATATATTAACCCCTATACCGCCAACCCCACCACAACGCAAATAGCTAATTTAATTACTAAGCCCCCTAACCTAACACCCCCTAAATTAACCCTAATTACTACCTAAATTATAATTAATATAAAAAATACTAACATTGAAGGCATAGTAAACCCCCAAATTGTATTTTATGATTCAGATAGAACATACCATTTTAAACAACTTTCCAGTTTAATTCTATTATCAAATTTTCTTCATTACCTTGTTATCCATTACTGAAGGGACAGCATTGCACTACTGACAGGAAGCTGAAAATATCTATTTAGCCAATCACAAGAGACAAATGTGTGCAGGCACCAATTAACAGCAGCTCCCACTAGTGTATGATATGTGTGTATTCATGTTTTAACAAGGGATACTAAGAGAACGAAGCACATTTGAAAATAGAAGTGAATTTAAATTGTCTTAAAATTACATGCTCTATCTGAATCATGCAAGTTTCATTTTGACTTTCCTATCCTTTAAAATTGCAAAAAATAAAAAAGTCTAACATTACAGAAAAAAATAAACAAAATTATCAAAATTAAAAAAAATTATACCTAATCCATTTGAAAATAAAAAAGACCTCCAAAACAAAAGCACCCCCTAATCTAAACTACCAATAGCCCTTAAAAGGGCCTTTTGTAGGGCATCGCACACTGAAGATTGAATGCAAGGTACCCCATATTTATTGGGGTACCTTGCATTCCTATTGGCTGAAATTTTAAAATCAGCCAATAGGATGAAAGTTACTGAAATCTTATTGGCTGATTTGAACAGCCAATAGGATTTCAGTAGCTCTAATCCTATTGGCTGATTTCAAAATTTCAGCCAATAGGAATACAAGGTACCCCAAATTGAATGCTGTACTTTGCATTCAATCTTCAGTGTACGTCAGACATCGGATGGAGAGGTGCCTCCACACCGCCAATGACTGCCACCGTTGAGGATCCAAGCATCGGGGAAGACACTCCGTGCCCACCTCCGCTCCGCCTTCGTTCCGGATGAAGATAGAAGATGATGGAGTCGCCTGGAAAAAGACCTTCTCTGCCGGACTTCAGGAACGGTGAGTACCTATTTGGGGCTTAGTCTTAGGCTTTTTTTTTCATTTTTGGGGTGGCTTTTTTTTTTTTAGATTAGTGTTTTTTCGGCTGGAAAAGAGCTGATTGCCCTTTTAAGGACAATGCCCATACAAATGCCCCTTTAGGGGCAATGTGTAGTTTAGGGAGTTTTTTAGTGTTAGTTTTTTTTTATTTTGTGGGGTTTGGTGGTTGGGGGGGTTTAACTGTTAGGGGGGATTTAGTAATTTTTAAATGTAAAAGAGCTGTTCTACTTAGGGGATTGCCCTAAAAAAGGCCCTTTTAAGGGCTATTGGTAGTTTAGTATTAGATTAGGGAGTGTTTTTATTTGGGGGGGGGTTTATTTTTATAGGGGTATTAGTTAAGGTTTACATTTTTTATTTTGGAAAGCTTTGTTTCTTTTTTTCTGTAATTTTATTTTTTTATTTTTTGTAACTTTAGCTTGGGGGTTTGTAGTTTTTAAACATAGACGGCCCTCTGGGCAGGCTTATCGCCTAGTATATGCTATAAAGCAATTCAAGATGAAATAATAATGTATGGTTTTTTTCCCCTAATTTCTTTCATTTCACTTCACAGTCTTTGGTACAAATTCAGTGAGCATGCTAATAATGCCCATTGTTTTGTATCTTGAAGGGGCACTAAAGTAAAAATTAAACTTTTATGATTCATATAGAACATACAGTTTTAAGAGACTCATTGTCAAACTGTGCACAGATGTTTTACACTTTTTGAGGCACCAGCGACTACTGTGCCTGTACAATATATTACAGTGATTGGCTGATGGCTTTCACATGATACAGGGGGCTGGCAAATTGAAGTCAATTTTGAAAATTGTCTGAAAAATTTATTATTATTTTTTTAAATTCTAAGTAAGTGTTCTTGTGTTATGCACAATGATTATGCAATTCTACTGTATTTAAAGGGACAGTCTAGTATAAATTAAACTTTCATTATTCAGATAGGACTTTTAATTTTAATCAACTTTCCAATTTACTTTTATCATCAAATTTGCTTTTTTCTCTTGGTATTCTTAGTTTAAACTAAACATAGGTAGGCTCATTTGCTAATTTCTAAGCCTTTGAGGGCTGCCTCTTATCACATGCTTTTTAAATCTCTTTTCAGCACAAAGAGACAGACAGTACACGTGGGCCATATAGATAACACTGTGTTCAGGCACAGGGGGTTATTTAAGATTATAGATAATAAACAGTCACAGTCATATGATCAGGGGGCTGGAAGAAGGTTCCTAGATACAAGGTCATCACAGTGGTAAAAGGTATATTAATATAACTGTGTTGGTTATGCAAAACTGGGGAATGGGTAATAAAGGGATTATCTATCTTTTAAAACAATAACAATTCTATGGTAGACTGTCCCTTTAAAGGGATATGAAACCCCCAAAAAATATTTTGTGATTGACAGAGCATACAATTTTTTTCAAAGTTTCCAATTTACTTCTATTACAAAATTTGCTTCATTCCCATGGTATTCTTTGTTTAAAATGTATCTAGGTAGATGTCTGGAGCACTGCATGGCAGGAAATGATGCTGTCATCTACTGTTCTTGCAACGGATAACATTCTTACAAAACTGCTGCCATATATTGCTTCAGACACATGCACGCTCCTGATCTTTTTTCAACAAAAAAGAAAACAAAGAAAATTTGATAAAAGAAGTAAATTAGGAGGTTGCTCTATCTGAATAATGTAATAAAAAAATTGGGGTTTCATGTCCCTTTAATTTCCCTTTAAATCCTTTGCATGTTTTGTCACTACAGAAGTCTTACATTCTTTGATGCATTGTTACATTATGTGTATGCAAGCCTGATTTTAAAGTAATACATTGTTAGACAATGACAAAAACGTGTTAAACTCATTAATAAAATAAAAACGTATATTCACACTCATGAGTCTTGCCCTTATTATTTTTTTACTTCATTACATATACTGTTTATATAATACACATTTAAAAGGAAGTATATTTTACAGGATGTATTAAATATAGATAAATTAAAATATTTATTAGAACATTATTTTGTGACATTTATTTCACAGAACATAGTAGTTAAAGTGAAATGTGCACATATGCTTTTCACATTTTAATAATTTTCTTTTTTTAATATCTTTTTATTATCCAAATATGGCCTAGTTTTCATTGAGGTTGTAAATTGTGGAAATTTGCGATAAAAACATTTATCCCCATTAAAGAATATAGACATGTTTTATGTAACCACCAGTTTCCACACTTTATCAGGTCATAGGAAAATAGGCCTATGTTTGCAGGAAAATCTATTACGGTTTAGCAACATACACAAATATGATGAGGATGGCCTGTGCAACTATAACCATACATAACCCATTTCTAGTGAGCTAATAGTGACTTCTGTAATGAAAAATGAAACCTCAATAACTAATTCCACTATTAAATCCCCAAGTAGTTGAAAACAATAACAGAGGGTATGCACAGAATACATGTGTATGCCACTGATACAGATTTTATTAAAGTAAATGCAAACTCAAAATATCAAACAATCCTCATTTTGTCAAAAAAGAGAGAAAACAAAAATGTACAGTAGGCTAAGCAGATAAAACAAAGGCAAGAAGACGTTATATACATGAGTATGCTAATCCTTGTCTAGCACTTATAAGGCCTATCATGGACCTCTCCATAAATAAATTATAACTCAAATATCTCATAAGTATTGTACTGGTAAACTAGGCCACTTTTGTAATCAACAAATATACCCCAGCCCGCCCCCTAAGATCCAACAATGACTTGCTCCTTGCATCTTCTACCATCACCTCCTCCCACGCTAGACTGCAGGACTTCTCTTACCATTTAGAACGTACTTTCTCGCGCTGTCAGACTTTCCCCTAATCTGTCCTCCTTTAAACGTTCCCCTAAAGACATTTTTGTTCAGAGAAGCCTATCACCCAAATCGGTAACAAATTAATTTCACTTGCCTAATAGTTGCCCTCATCTAACTCCGCACTAACATCATTCTCACCTTTGCAGTCCCAACCTCCTGTTTCTCACCCTCCTACCGTTCTAGATTGTAAGGTCCCACGGGAATAGGGCCCTCAATTTCTCCTGTATTTGTTTGATAAATTTTGTCCTGTGTCTTAAAAATATTGTATCATTGATGTACTTTTAGCTTCTGTACCCATAGACAGCGCTGCAGAATTTGTTGGCACTTTATAAATAAAGAATAATAAAATACATGAAAGGTATTAAATGTCTATAGGACCGCAGTCCAAGCTATTTTATGTACATATATATATATATATATATATACACATATAGAGCAAACACCATGACATATAAAATATCAATTTGAAACAAAGTGAATGTGATTATTTTTTGGGAAATATAAATATATATATATATATATATATATATATATATATATATATATATTATATATACAATTCAAGTAAAGGATAAGCACTCTTTAACCCCAGGTTGAGATAAGCATATACCAGGGTGCATGTGTCAGATATAAACAGTCCAGAGCAAAGACAGCACTCACTGGATTTAAGTAAAAAATAACTTTTTTTGGAAAAAAGTTGAAAGCATAGTCCGTTTTGACACCGAAACGTCATGGGACTATGCTTTTAACTTTTTTTCAATAAAAGTTATTTTTTACTTAAATCCAGTGAGTGCTGTCTTTGCTCTGGACTATATATATATATATATATATATATATATATATATATATATATACACACAGAAATTGATAATCAGCCAATCACATGGCAGCAACTCAATGCATTTAGGCATCTAGACGTGGTGAAGACGAGTTGCTGAAGTTCAAACCAAGCATCAAAAATGGGATTTAAGTGACTTTCAACGGGGCATGGTTGTTGGTGCCAGACGGGCTGGTCTGAGTATTTAAAAAACTGCTGATGAACAACATGAAAGCATGGATCCATCCTGCCTTGTATCAACGGTTCAGGCTGGTGGTGGTATAATGGTGTGGGGGATATATTCTCGGCACACTTTGGGACCCTTAGTACCAATTGAGCATTGTTTAAATGCCACGGTCTATCTGAATATTGTTGCTGACCATGTCCATCCCTTTATGACTACAGTATGGCTACTTCCAGCAGGATAATGCACCATGTCACAAAGCTCAAATCATCTCAAACTGGTTTCTTTAGCATGACAATGAGTTCACTGTACTCCAATGGCCTCCACAGTCACCAGATCTCAATCCAATAGAGCACCTTTGTGATGTGGTGGAATGGGAGATTTGCATCATGGATGTGCAGCCGACAAATCTGCAGCAACTGCGTGATGCTATTATGTCAATATGGACCAAAATCTTTGAGGAATGTTTGCAACACCTTGTTCAATCTATGCCACAAAGAATTAAGGCAGTTCTGAAGGCAAAAGGGGGTCCAACCCGGTACTAGCAAGGTGTACCTAATAAAGTGTCCAGTGAGTATGTGTGTATATAGATAGATAAGTATAAAAACAAAAAACTGTGTAAAAAAACTATGGTATGTAGAACACCCCTTTGGGTGTTCTACATACCATAGTTTTTGTTACACTTTTTTTTTTTTTTTTTTTTAATCTAACATGTCTGTCCCCTCCATTACAATAGCCTTTTTCAAGAGCACAATAAAAACAGTATGAAAAACAAGCTGTAATGGCCTAGCAATACAATCCTTTCAGTATATGTAGCCTTTCGCCCTGCCTATTGTAATAGCTGAACCGCGTTGACCATGTATTAATAAAATTCCTGAAGCTGCATCTGATGATGTCCTGCTGATTTTAAATAAAGGCTGGTTTTTCACCTCTATCTTGTGAGTAAGCTCTGAATTTGCGCTACCATGCAAGTTCTGCACTATTGTGGGATTTTATTTTTGAGGTGATCAAAGTATGGACACTCTCATCTGCTGAGGACGTGGACAGCTTTGAATCCCTTAAAGTGGTACAGCACTGCCAAAGTCTGCTACATACATAAGTTAGATTCTGTGTTTACAGAACATACTAATTTCTCTTGTAAGGTGTATCCAGTCCACGGATCATCCATTACTTGTGGGATATTCTCATTCCCAACAGGAAGTTGCAAGAGGACACCCACAGCAGAGCTGTAATATAGCTCCTCCCCTAACTGTCATAGCCAGTCATTCTCTTGCAACTCTCAACAAGCTAGGACGTTGTAGGAGAGAGTGGTTAAATATAGCTAGTTTATTTTCTTCAATCAAAAGTTTGTTATTTTTAAATAGTACCGGAGTTGTGCTATTTTATCTCAGGCAGTAAATAGAAGAAGAATCTGCCTGAGGTTTCTATGATCTTAGCAGGTTGTAACTAAGATCCATTGCTATTCTCACATATGTCTGAGGGGATTACATAGATGAGGTAACTTCAGCGAGAGAATGGCGTGCAGTTTATTCTGCTATCAGGTATGTGCAGTTATAATTTTTTCTAGAGATGGAAAACACTAGAAAATGCTGCTGATACCAGATTAATGTAAGTTAAGCCTGAATACAGTGATTTAATTACGACTGGTATCATGCTTACTCCCAGGGGTAATACCCTTATGATATTTACAATATAAAACGTTTGCTGGCATGTTTAATCGTTTTTATATATGCTTTGGTGATAAAACTTTATTGGGGCCTAGTTTTTTCCACATGGCTGGCTTAAATTTTGACTAGAAACAATTTCCACTGTTGTAGTATAAAAGTTACAGTTGGTGCAGTTAAAATTACAAACTGTGACACCCAGCTTCCCTCAAAGGCCCTCTGAATGCTATAGGACATCTCTAAAGGGCCCAAAGGCTTTCCAAAGTCGTTTATTGGGGAAGGTAGGGCCACAGCTTGCTGTGGCAGTTGGTTATGACTGTTAAAAAACGTCGATTTCGTTTTTTTGATCCGTTTTTTGAACTAAGGGGTTAATCATCCATTTGCAAGTGGGTGCAATGCTCTGTTAGCCTATTATACACACTGTAAAAATTTTGTTTGATTTACTGCATTTTTTCTGTGGTATTAGCCAGACTACCTGAACTTGGAGGTAAGCGAGATAGCTCTGGGGTGAGACAAAATTCAGAGCATACTGACGCTTTAAGAACCATGTCTGATACTGCCTCACAATATGCAGAAGCTGAGGAAAGAGAGCTTCAGTCAGAGGGTGATGCTAATGACTCAGGAAAGATACCTGATTCTAATATTTCTACATTTAAATTTAAGCTTGAACACCTCCGCGTGTTGCTTAGGGAGGTTTTAGCTGCTCTGAATGACTGTGATACCATTGCAGTGCCAGAGAAATTGTGTAGACTAGATAAATACTTTGCAGTGCCGGTGTGTACTGATGTTTTTCCAGTATTTTTCCAATACCTAAAAGGTTTACAGAAATTATTAATAAGGAATGGGATAGACCAGCTGTGCCGTTCTCTTCCCCTCCTATTTTTAGAAAAATGTTTCCAATAGACGCCACCACATGGGACTTATGGCAGACAGTCCCTAAGGTGGAGGGAGCAGTTTCTACTCTAGTAAAGCGTACTACTATCCCTGTCGAGGACAGATGTGCTTTTTATTTTAGATCCAATGGATAAAAAATTAGAGGTTACCTTAAGAAAATATTTATTCAACAAGGTTTTATCCTACAGCCCCTTGCATGCATTGCCCCTGTCACTGCTGCTGCGGCGTACTGGTTTGAGTCTCTGGAAAAGGCTTTACAGGTAGCAACTCCATTGGATGACATACTTGGCAAACTTAGAGCACTTAAGCTAGCCAATTCTTTTATTCTGATGCCATTGTTCATTTGACTAAACTAACGGCTAAGAATTCTGGTTTTGCTATACAGGTGCGCAGAGCGCTATGGCTTAGATCATGGTCAGCTGACGTGACTTCAAAATCTAAGCTACTTAACATTCCCTTCAAGGGGCAGACCCTATTCGGGCCTGGTTGAAGGAGATTATTGCTGATATCACTGGAGGAAAAGGTCATGCCCTTCCTCAGGACAGGTCCAAATCTAGGGCCAAACAGTCTAATTTTCGTGCCTTTCAAAACTTCAAGGCAGGTGCGGCATCAACTTCCTCTAATAATAAATAAGAGGGAACTTTTGCTCAATCCAAGACGGTCTGGAGACCAAACCTGACATGGAAAAAAGGTAAGCAGGTAAAAAAGCCTGCTGCTGCCTCTAAGACAGCATGAAGGAACGGCCCCCTATCCGGGAACGGATCTAGTAGGGGGCAGACTTTCACTCTTTGCCCAGGCGTGGGCAAGAGATGTTCAGGATCCCTGGGCGTTGGAAATTATATCCCAGGGATATCTTCTGGACTTCAAAGCTTCCCCCCCAAAAGGGAGATTTCACCTTTCACAATTATCTGCACACCAGATAAAGAGAGAGGCATTCTTACACTGTGTACGAGTCCTCCTAGTTATGGGAGTGATCCATCCAGTTCCAAAGGAGGAACAGGGACAGGGTTTTTACTCAAATCTGTTTGTGGTTCCCAAAAAAGAGGGAACCTTCAGACCAATTTTGGATCTAAAGATCTTAAACAAATTCCTCAAAGTTCCGTCGTTCAAGATGGAAACTATTCGTACCATCCTACCACTGATCCAGGAGGGTCAATATATGACTACAGTGGATCTAAAGGATGCTTATCTTCACATTCCGATACACAAAGATCATCATCGGTTTCTCAGGTTTGCCTTTTAAGACAGGCATTACCAGTTGTAGCTCTTCCCTTGGGATTAGCTACAGCCCCAAGAATCTTTACAAAGGTTCTAGGGTCACTTATGGCGGTCCTAAGGCCGCGGGGCATAGCAGTAGCCCCTTATTTAGACGACATCCTGATACAGGCGTCAAACTTGCAAATTGCCAAGTCTCATACGGACGTAGTACTGGCATTTCTGTGGTCGCATGGGTGGAAAGTGAACGAGGAAAAGAGTTCTCTATCCCCACTCACAAGAGTTTCCTTTCTAGGGACTCTGATAGATTCTGTAGAAATGAAAATTCACCTGACGGAGTCCAGGTTATCAAAGCTTCTAAATTCCTGCCGGGTTCTTCATTCCATTCCGCGCCCTTCGGTGGTTCAGTGTATGGAAGTAATCGGCTTAATGGTAGCGGCAATGGACATAGTGCTGTTTGCACGCTTACATCTCAGACCGCTGCAACTATGCATGCTCAGTCAGTGGAGCGGGATTACACAGATTTTACCCCTCAACTGAATCTGGACCAAGAGACCAGGGATTCTCTTCTCTGGTGGCTATCTCGGGTCCATCTGTCCAAAGGTATGACCTTTCGCAGGCCAGATTGGACAATTGTTACGACAGATGCCAGCCTTCTAGGTTGGGGTGCAGTCTGGAACTCCCTGAAGGCTCAGGGATCGTGGACTCAGAAGGAGTCTCTCCTTCCATTAAATATTCTGGAACTAAGAGCGATATTCAAGGCTCTTCAGGCTTGGCCTCAGTTAGCAACTCTGAGGTACATCAGATTTCAGTCGGACATCACGAATGTAGCTTACATCAACCATCAAGGGGGAATGAGAAGTTCCCTAGAGATGTTAGAAGTTTCTAAAATAATTCGCTGAGCAGAGATTCACTCTTGTCACCTATCAGCTATCCATATCCCAGGTGTAGAGCACTGGGAGGCGGATTTTCTAAGTCGTCAGACTTTTCATCCGGGAGAGTGGGAACTCCATCCCACTGATTCATCGTTGAGGCAAACCAGAACTGGATCTCATGGCGTCTCGCCAGAACGCCAAGCTTCCGTGTTACAGATCCAGGTCCAGGGATCCCAAGGCGACACTGATAGATGCTCTAGCAGCGCCCTGGTCTTTCAACCTGGCTTATGTGTTTCCACCGTTTCCTCTGCTCCCTCGACTGATTGCCAAGATCAAGCAGGAGAGAGCATCAGTGATTCTGATAGCACCTGCGTGGCCATGCAGGACCTGGTATGCAGATCTAATGGACATGTCATCCTTTCCACCATGGTCTCTGCCTCTGAAACAGGACCTTCTACTTCAGGGTCCTTTCAACCATCCAAATCTAATTTCTCTGAGGCTGACTGCCTGGAGATTGAACGCTTGATTTTATCAAAGCGTGGCTTCTCCGAGTCAGTTATTGATACCTTAAGACAGGCACGAAAGCCTGTCACCAGGAAAATTTACCATAAGGTATGGCGTAGATATCTTTATTGGTGTGAATCCAAGGGTTACTCATGGAGTAAGGTCAGGATTGCTAGGATATTATCTTTTCTCCAAGAAGGTTTGGAAAAAGGATTGTCAGCTAGTTAAGTGTCTGGCAGATGTTCCAGACGTTCAGGCATTTTGTCAGGCTTTAGTTAGAATCAAGCCTGTGTTTAAACCTGTTGCTCCACCATGGAGCTTAAACTTGGTTCTTAAGGTTCTTCAAGGAGTTCCGTTTGAACCTCTTCATTCCATAGATATCAAGCTTTTATCTTGGAAAGTTCTTTTTTTTGGTAGCTATTTCCTCGGCTCGTAGAGTCTCTGAGCTATCTGCCTTACAATGTGATTCTCCTTATCTGATTTTTCATACAGATAAGGTAGTCCTGCGTACCAATCCTGGGTTCTTACCTAAGGTGGTATCTAACAAGAATATCAATCAAGAGATTGTTGTTCCATCCTTGTGTTACACAATTTGGATGTGGTCCGTTGCTTTAAAGTTTTACTTACAAGCTACTAAAGATTTTCGTCAAACATCTGCTTTGTTTGTTGTCTACTCTGGACAGAGGAGAGGTCAAAAGGCTTCGGCAACCTCTTTTTCTTTTTGACTAAGAAACTTAATCCGCTTAGCCTATGAGACTGCTGGACAGCAACCTCCTGAAAGGATTACAGCTCATTCCACTAGAGCTGTGGCTTCCACTTGGGCCTTTAAAAATGAGGCTTCTTTTGATCAGATTTGCAAGGCGACGACTTGGTCTTCACTTCATATTTTTTCATAATTTTACAAATTTGATACTTTTGCTTCTTCGGAGGCTATATTTGGGAGAAAGGTTTTACGGGTAGTGGTTCCTTCCATTTAAGTTCCTGCCTTGTCCCTCCTGTACTTTAGCTTTGGTATTGGTATCCCACAAGTAATGGATAATCTGTGGACTGGATACACCTTACAAGAGAAAACACAATTTATGCTTACCTGATAAATTTATTTCTCTTGTGGTGTATCCAGTCCACGGCCCGCCCTGTCATTTTAAGGCAGTTAATTTTTAAATTTAAACTACAGTAACCACTGCACCCTATGGTTCCTCCTTTCTCGGCTTGTTTTCGGTCGAATGACTGGCTATGACAGTTAGGGGAGGAGCTATATTACAGCTCTGCTGTGGGTGTCCTCTTGCAACTTCCTGTTGGGAATGAGAATATCCCACAAGTAATGGATGATCCGTGGACTGGATACACCACAAGAGAAATAAATTTATCAGGTAAGCATAAATTGTGTTTTTAAGGATTTTGGAAAATCCTAGATTATGTGTTTGATTATACAAATATTTGCATGTGCATCAGAACATACAATCTTAATTACATATGCACAAGTACTTTATATATGTAGATACTGTTTTGTTAGTAGAACAATGCACTTTATTACTTTCAATACATTTGATGCATGATTGTGTAACTTTTGTATAATCATATAGTTGCTATATGCATATGTGTCTTCTGTTTTTGACAGAACACTACATAGGCAGTAATACCATGTGCACATCTGTGTTTCAATTATTACTGCATGTCTAGTTTGCTTAATATTATGTACAGCAACGTTCACAAGGTTATAATATGCATGCCTGCTCTTTATTCTAACAGCTCATAACGTCTATCTGTATTTACGTAAGAAGCTGTGTTGAAGTCTAAATTAGACCCTGCAGGATATGATAACTTGCATATGCAATTTGCACACAATAGTATTCTGCATTCATAACCTGAGTACATAAGACATATGAAAAGACAATAAAAAGAAGGGGCACCTCCGACTCAAAATGTAGCGTATACATTTATTGGATAAAAACCCCTATGACAGACAGACACTCATTTAGTTTAATCCTTGGGTTTCAGCCTCCACATTACTCAGTTCACTTTACTAAACTAAATCATAAGGCTGAAACCTAAGGATTAAACTATATCATAAGGGCAAGAATACAAGTCGGGCATCAGTATCCATTGTTGTGTACGACACGGAAAACTGAGCATCCCAGTTTGACATTAGTGAAATCGGGTGCGTCTCTCCTATGCTGACACTGTACCTCTGGCGGATCCTTCGGATTGGTGATATGCTTATTTTGCATTTATATACTGTGAGTGTCTGTCATAGGGGTTTTTCTCCAACATTGGTGTGTCCGGTCCATGGCGTCATCCTTACTTGTGGGATATTCTCTTCCCCAACAGGAAATGGCAAAGAGTCCCAGCAAAGCTGGTCACATGATCCCTCCTAGGCTCCGCCCACCCCAGTCATTCTCTTTGCCGTTGCACAGGCAACATCTCCACGGAGATGGTTAAGAGTTTTTTGGTGTTTAAATGTAGTTTTATTCTTCTATCAAGTGTTTGTTATTTTAAAATAGTGCTGGTATGTACTATTTACTCTGAAACAGAAAAGGATGAAGATTTCTGTTTGTAAGAGGAAGATGATTTTAGCAGACAGTAACTAAAATCGATTGCTGTTTCCACACAGGACTGTTGAGATGAAGTAACTTCAGTTGGGGGAAACAGTTAGCAGTCTTTTCTGCTTAAGGTATGACTAGCCATATTTCTAACAAGACCATGTAATGCTGGAAGGCTGTCATTTCCCCTCATGGGGACCGGTAAGCCATTTTCTTAGTTAAACATAAAAGAATAAAGGGCTTCAAAAAGGGCTTAAAAACTGGTAGACATTTTTCTGGGCTAAAACAATTGCTTTACTAGGCATATTATGCAGATTCTAACTAATTATTGGTATTATAATCTTGGGGAATGTTTAGAAAAACGGCAGGCACTGTGTTGGACACCTTTTTCAGATGGGGGCCTTTCTAGTTATAGACAGAGCCTCATTCTGGGACTGTATAGGGGTTAAATGTAAAAACGGCTCCGTTTCCGTTAATTTAAGGGTTAAAGCTCTGAAATTTGGTGTGCAATACTTTTAATGCTTTAAGACACTATGGTGAAATTTTGGTGATTTTTGAACAATTCCTTCATACTTTTTCACATATTCAGTAATAAAGTGTTTTCAGTTTGAAATTTAAAGTGACAGTAACGGTTTTATTTTAAAACGTTTTTTGTGCTTTGTTGACAAGTTTAAGCCTGTTTGACATGTCTGTACCATCAGATAAGCTATGTTCTATATGTATGAAAGCCAATGTGTCTCCCCATTTAAATTTATGTGATAATTGTGCCATAGTGTCCAAACAAAGTAAGGACAGTAAGGCAACAGATAATGATATTGCCCAAGATGATTCCTCAAATGAGGGGAGTAAACATGATACTACATCATCCCCTACTGTGTCTACACCAGTTATGCCCACACAGGAGGCCCCTAGTACATCTAGTGCGCCAATACTTATTACCATGTAACAATTAACGGCTGTAATGGATAACTCCATAGCAAATCTTTTATCCAAAATGCCTACTTATCAGAGAAAGCGCAATTGCTCTGTTTTAAACACTGAAGAGCAAGAGGACGCTGATGATAACTGTTCTGACATACCCTCACACCAATCTCAAGGGGCCATGAGGGAGGTTTTGTCTGATGGAGAAATTTCAGATTCAGGAAAAATTTCTCATCAAGCTGAACCTGATGTTGTGACATTTAAATTTAAATTAGAACATCTCCGCGCACTGCTTAAGGAGGTGTTATCTACTCTGGATGATTGTGACAATTTGGTCATTCCAGAGAAATTATGTAAGATGGACAAGTTCCTAGAGGTTTCCGGTGCCCCCCGACGCTTTTCCTATACCCAAGCGGGTGGCGGACATAGTAAATAAAGAGTGGGAAAGGCCCGGCATACCTTTTGTTCCACCCCCTATATTTAAGAAATTATTTCCTATAGTCGACCCCAGAAAGGACTTATGGCAGACAGTCCCCAAGGTCGAGGGGGCGGTTTCTACTCTAAACAAACGCACTACTATTCCTATCGAAGATAGTTGTGCTTTCAAAGATCCTATGGATAAGAAATTAGAGGGTTTGCTTAAAAAGATTTTTGTACAGCAAGGTTACCTTCTACAACCAATTTCATGCATTGTTCCTGTCACTACGGCAGCGTGTTTCTGGTTCGAGGAACTAGAAAAATCGCTCAGTAAAGAATCTTCGTATGAGGAGGTTATGGACAGAGTTCAAGCACTTAAATTGGCTAACTCTTTTGTTTTAGATGCCGCTTTGCAATTAGCTAGATTAGCGGCGAAAAATTCAGGGTTTGCTGTCGTGGCGCGCAGAGTGCTTTGGCTAAAGTCTTGGTCAGCGGATGTGTCTTCCAAGACAAAATTGCTTAACATTCCTTTCAAAGGTAAAACATTATTTGGACCTGATTTGAAAGAGATTATTTCAGACATCACTGGGGGAAAGGGCCACGCCCTCCCACAGGATAGGTCTTTTAAGGCTAATAATAAGCCTAATTTTCGTCCCTTTTGCAGAAACGGACCAGTCTCTAATTCTGTATCCTCTAAGCAAGAGGGTAATACTTCACAACCCAAACCAGCCTGGAAACCAATGCAAGGCTGGAACAAGGGTAAGCAGGCCAAGAAGCCTACCACTGCTACCAAAACAGCATGAAGGGATAGCCCCCGATCCGGGACCGGATCTAGTGGGGGGCAGACTTTCTCTCTTTGCTCAGGCTTGGGCAAGAGATGTTCAGGATCCTTGGGCGCTAGAAATAGTTTCTCAAGGTTATCTCCTGGAATTCAAGGAACTACCCCCAAGGGGAAGGTTCCACAGGTCTCGATTATCTTCAAACCAAATAAAGAGACAGGCATTCTTACATTGTGTAGAAGACCTGTTAAAGATGGGAGTGATACATCCAGTTCCAATAAGAGAACAAGGAATGGGATTTTATTCCAATCTGTTCATAGTTCCCAAAAAAGAGGGAACATTCAGACCAATTTTGGATCTAAAGATCCTAAACAAATTTCTCAGGGTACCATCGTTCAAAATGGAAACTATTCGAACGATCCTACCTACTATCCAGGAAAATCAATTTATGACTACCGTAGATTTAAAGGATGCGTACCTACATATTCCTATCCACAAGGAACATCATCAGTTCCTAAGGTTCGCTTTTCTGGACAAGCATTACCAGTTTGTGGCACTTCCATTTGGATTAGCCACTGCTCCAAGGATTTTCACAAAGGTACTAGGGTCCCTTCTAGCGGTTCTAAGACCAAGGGGCATTGCAGTAGTACCTTACTTGGACGACATCCTGATTCAAGCGTCGTCCCTGTCAAAAGCAAAGGCTCATACGGACATCGTCCTAGCCTTTCTCAGATCTCACGGATGGAAGGTGAACAAAGAAAAAAGTTCTCTGTCCCCGTCAACAAGAGTTCCCTTCTTGGGAACAATAATAGATTCCTTAGAAATGAGGATTTTTCTGACAGAGGTCAGAAAATCAAAACTTCTAAGCTCTTGTCAAGTACTTCATTCTGTTCCTCGTCCTTCCATAGCGCAGTGCATGGAAGTAATAGGATTGATGGTTGCAACAATGGACATAGTTCCTTTTGCACAAATTCATCTAAGACCATTACAACTGTGCATGCTCAGACAGTGGAATGGGGATTATACAGACTTGTCTCCGACGATTCAAGTAGATCAAAAGACCAGAGATTCACTCCATTGGTGGCTGACCCTGGACAATCTGTCACAGGGAATGAGCTTCCGCAGACCAGAGTGGGTCATTGTCACGACCGACGCCAGCCTAGTGGGCTGGGGCGCGGTCTGGGAATCCCTGAAAGCTCAGGGTCTATGGTCTCGGGAAGAGTCTCTTCTCCCGATAAACATTCTGGAACTGAGAGCGATATTCAATGCTCTCAGAGCTTGGCCTCAACTAGCAAAGGCCAAATTCATAAGGTTTCAGTCAGACAACATGACGACCGTTGCATATATCAATCATCAGGGGGGAACAAGGACTTCCCTGGCGATGAAAGAAGTGACCAAGATAATTCAATGGGCGGAGGATCACTCCTGCCACTTGTCTGCGATCCACATCCCAGGAGTGGAAAATTGGGAAGCGGATTTTCTGAGTCGTCAGACATTCCATCCGGGGGAGTGGGAACTCCATCCGGAAATCTTTGCCCAAATAACTCAATTATGGGGCATTCCAGACATGGATCTGATGGCGTCTCGTCAGAACTTCAAGGTTCCTTGCTACGGGTCCAGATCCAGGGATCCCAAGGCGACCCTAGTAGATGCACTAGTAGCACCTTGGACCTTCAACCTAGCTTATGTATTTCCACCGTTTCCTCTCATCCCCAGGCTGGTAGCCAGGATCAATCAGGAGAGGGCCTCGGTGATCTTGATAGCTCCTGCGTGGCCACGCAGGACTTGGTATGCAGACCTGGTGAATATGTCATCGGCTCCACCATGGAAGCTACCTTTGAGACAGGACCTTCTTGTTCAGGGTCCATTCGAACATCCGAATCTGGTTTCCCTCCAACTGACGGCTTGGAGATTGAACGCTTGATTTTATCAAAGCGTGGGTTTTCAGATTCTGTAATAGATACTCTGATTCAGGCTAGAAAGCCTGTAACTAGAAAAATTTACCATAAAATATGGAAAAAATATATCTGTTGGTGTGAATCTAAAGGATTCCCATGGAACAAGATAAAAATTCCTAAGATTCTATCCTTTCTACAAGAAGGTTTGGAGAAAGGATTATCTGCAAGTTATCTGAAGGGACAGATCTCTGCTTTATCTGTTTTACTTCACAAAAGACTGGCAGCTGTGCCAGATGTTCAAGCATTTGTTCATGCTCTGGTTAGGATCAAGCCTGTTTACAGACCTTTGACTCCTCCCTGGAGTCTAAATCTAGTTCTTTCAGTTCTTTAAGGGGTTCCGTTTGAACCCTTACATTCCGTAGATATTAAGTTATTATCTTGGAAAGTTTTGTTTTTGGTTGCAATTTCTTCTGCTAGAAGAGTTTCAGAGTTATCTGTTCTGCAGTGTTCTCCGCCCTATCTGGTGTTCCATGCAGATAAGGTGGTTTTGCGTACTAAGCCTGGTTTTCTTCCGAAAGTTGTTTCCAACAAAAATATTAACCAGGAGATAGTTGTACCTTCTTTGTGTCCGAATCCAGTTTCAAAGAAGGAACGTTTGTTACACAATTTGGACGTAGTCCATGCTCTAAAATTCTATTTAGAGGCTACTAAAGATTTCAGACAAACATCTTCCTTGTTTGTTGTTTATTCTGGTAAAAGGAGAGGTAAAAAAGCGACTTCTACCTCTCTTTCCTTTTGGCTTAAAAGCATTATCCGATTGGCTTATGAGACTGCCGGACGGCAGCTTCCTGAAAGAATCACAGCTCACTCCACTAGGGCTGTGGCTTCCACATGGGCCTTCAAGAACGAGGCTTCTGTTGACCAGATATGTAAGGCAGCGACTTGGTCTTCACTGCACACTTTTGCCAAATTTTACAAATTTGATACTTTTGCTTCTTCGGAGGCTATTTTTGGGAGAAAGGTTTTGCAAGCCGTGGTGCCTTCCATTTAGGTGACCTGATTTGCTCCCTCCCTTCATCCGTGTCCTAAAGCTTTGGTATTGGTTCCCACAAGTAAGGATGACGCCGTGGACCGGACACACCAATGTTGGAGAAAACAGAATTTATGCTTACCTGATAAATTACTTTCTCCAACGGTGTGTCCGGTCCACGGCCCGCCCTGGTTTTTTAATCAGGTCTGATGAATTATTTTCTCTAACTACAGTCACCACAATATCATATGGTTTCTCATATATATATTTCCTCCTGTCCGTCGGTCGAATGACTGGGGTGGGCGGAGCCTAGGAGGGATCATGTGACCAGCTTTACTGGGACTCTTTGCCATTTCCTGTTGGGGAAGAGAATATCCCACAAGTAAGGATGACGCCATGGACCGGACACACCGTTGGAGAAAGCAATTTATCAGGTAAGGTAAAAAATTCTGTTTTATCTAATAAATTTATATGCTACAGTTGAGTCTGAGGTGCCCCTTCTTTTCTTCTCCTTTCAGTGTCTCCTTTGAGGATTTCGGATTCCTTAATAAGAAGAGCTGCCCAGTCGACATCTTTTACATCCTTCATATGGACTCTTATTTGATGAACTTCTGGTGACTTTATAATATTTAGCAGGGTTTTTGTTTTTAATTTCCTACATACACTGACTCTTTTGGCGTGGTACACTTAGTGGACTTAAAGTGTACAACAACAATTTTATGCCACACCATATACTGCCACACCGGTTGTTTGCTATTATTTAGCCTTTTCATCCCTGTCAGGCTATTATTGTTTTTATTTGTGTTTATTTGTATATTTATTTCTAATTATTATTTTCATTTTTTCCTTTTACTTACTTATAGGTTTCCTTGCGCAACTTTCACATTGTGTGGTCTGCTCTACATAAGACATATGTGCAACTATATTTGTCAGGGTTCACAATTCTATTCAGTGTATGCTTGGTGTTACTCCAAAGAAACGTTATGTGTTTTCATAGATGTACCACAGTTTAGTTTCAGTTGGCAACAAAACATACTAATTACATGTTCCTCAATAATACTTACCTGTACCTTATTTGTATAGACAGAAAATCTTAGTTACGTGTATATTCTTTGCTAATTACATGTATCTTTTTATGCAGCATAGATTCTGTATTTTTAGAACATGCTAATCATATTTACTCTATTTGCTAATTACATGTTCCTTTTTTTCTGAATTGTAGAGTCTGTATAAACAGAACATGCTAATTATATATATATATACTTTATTTATTAAAGTGACGGTCAATTTTGATGAATCAGTGCCCGGTTTTTAATAATTCTATTAAAAACAAGGGCACTTTAATTAATCAAAATTGACATTTCACTTGTTTCCTTCAAAAACTTACCTTTTAATCCTGGCAGCCGCTCCAGCACTTCCTCCACCCGTCGCAAGCCGTCTTTGCGGGTCCAAAATGACGAATTCGGCTTCCTCCAATCACAGCGTTGCATCAGGCCAAGATTTCCCCAGGGGGGGGAAGCCGTGATTGGAGGAAGCCGGATTCGTCATTTGTGACATCTGCAGAGGCTTCCGGTGGCCGGGGGAATCGCAGGAGTGGCTGCCAGGATTAAAAGGAAAGTTTTTGAAGAAAATGAGTGAAATGTCAATTTTGATGAATTAAAGTGCCTTGTTTTTAATAGGATTATTAAAAACCGGGCACTAATTCATCAAAATTGACATTCACTTTAAATAAATGTACCTCATTATGTACAGTTTAGATCAGTATTGATTTAACATGCTGATTACTTGTAGCTTACTTACTAATTAAATACGCTGGAGATGGTTTTTGATTATTTTCTTGGAGCTTTGAATCTTTCGTCATGACTCCTTCTAAAGAAAGAAATTATCATTATGGACAGACTCACAGTCACCCGGCTATATTAGAGATATTCTTAATCTCTTTTGGGTTGAACAGATTAATTGTTCTCTTTCCAGAAGTGTAGAACTTGGAAGTAGTTTTATCAATAGTCCTCTGTTCTCCCAGGGGAGTAGTCTCTCAGGGATTTGCTGGATATTTACAATATGTTTCCACTTGATCTGTGACCTTCCAGGTACTGTGCCAGATCCAGTGACCTGAACACAAAATTGATAGATGTCTTAAAAAGCCCATGGAATTTCTTGTCTAACTCATATGTTTTTCTTTCATTTGCTTTTTTTCCCCAGAATTATTATCAGGAGTCTGCAAATACTGACCTGGTTCACATGGCCAGTTGACTCCTTAATTTCCTTAAGGCTAACTTGGGTCTCAGGCGTGACACACTGCAATCAAGACAACAGTTCAGGGTTCAATACCTGAGTAGGCTGTGATTTTTTTTATTTCAATTCTCTAATCTTAAGAGTCAAAGACCCCTTATCTGAAAGAGAATCGCCTGGTCTTGGAGCAGTAAAAGAAAGATGATCATTAAAAAAGTAAAAACAAAACACACAGGGATTTTACTTTATATGTACAGTAAAAATAACTAGTATGGGAGGCGGGACGAGCGGCTGACTAAGATGGCCGCACATCATTGAAGCTCTCCATGCGAGCTGGGCATGAAGGCTCATAACTGTTGAAAGCCTTGACCTATTGAACTACAGGACCTTTATTTGGGCTCCGGAACACTTGGGGAATACTTGGTGCGACTTTGGTCCAGATTCTCCTGACTTTGCTGGCGACGATGGGACCGCACTTTGTAAACCCACAGAGTTTTTTTTACACTGCATCATGGAACATCGCAGTCAAACGGTTACACGGATACCTATCTAAAATTATCCGCAAGCTGGACCGGACCACTCTTTAAAGAAAAGGTGTTCTTTATAATTTTGTGTAGTGCTAAAGCTCTATAACGCTATATTTTGATCTGGGCGCCCTAACAGCTGTTCACTAACATCTCAGAACAAGCAGTGGCTTGGAAACTTTCTCGCATATATTTATTTGTGCTGAGGCGCTGCAACGAAGTAATTAATTGTATTTACACAGAAGGTATACCTTTTCCTTCCCATTTATCTTGCTGGACTTTATTTCACAGTGTATAACAAGACGCCTATAGCTGAAGAGAATTAACTCTTCAGAATCATAAATTTGAGCAGAATCTCTGGCATAATTTACCGGTTGGGGGATTGACTTGTGTCCTGGTTTTAAAATAGTGTACACCCTCCTATTCCTTTTCCCACTGTTCCTGGTAGCAGTGGGTCATATCCAATACCTTTTCCCGTGCCGCAATGGAGTTACAGCCTAAAATTATTGAAAAGACAACATCATTACATATGGCGCTATGGAAGCCCTGATAGAACAGGTTAAGTCTTGTATTAAGAGTGAGTGTGCAGGCTTAAAAAAAGACATCTCTGACCTATGTTATAGGGTTGATACTTTGGAGGAACATGAATATGTGTCATCCCAAAAAATTGCAAAGGCTTTCCAACATCATCATCGCATGGTAGATTTAGAAGATAAATTGGACGACTTAGAGAATTGCTCCAGGAGGAATAACCTATGATTCAGGGGAATTCCTGAAACTGTACAGGGAAATGAGATTCAGGACTACCTACAGTCTTTTTTCACAGACCTAATAAAGAGTAATTCAGGCAATTTATCTGACATTATACTTGACAGAGCCCACCGATCCTTATGCCCTAAACCATCTGAAGGCTTACCTCCTTGTGATATCATTGTTCATTTCCAAAATTTTCAACACAGAGAAACTATTTACAATTATTCAAGAAAACAACCATCCAACATGTTTCAGGGACACCGAATACAAGTGTTTCAAGACCTATCGACGAGGACGCTTCAAAAAAGGAGAGACTTTTCTTTTTTAACATCTCACCTTCGTGCTTTGAAGATTCTGTATAGGTGGGAGTTTCCAACCTCTGTTATAGCTGTTAAAAATGGGAAAAAATTTGAATAACTTTTTCCACCTAATGCTGCTGAGCAATTTTGCCAACTATTGGGAATATCACCGCCAGAATCACAAGATTCAACCCCTCAATCATCAACATCAGCCAGACACGAGGCTCCTAAATCACAGAGGTGACCTTGGATGGAATCCTCAGCACCGCAGAATAAAAGAAGACGAACCAATACCATTGGTGTTGGAGAAGATCCACCTTGAAAAGGGACACGTAACTATATAATATTGTTACTAACTTCTGTGCTATGCATATTTGAGATTTCTTTTTTTCAGATACCAAGGAGACTTTATTCAGTTATTTACTAGTTTTTTACATCTTCGTATTATCTGTTTAGAGACCTAGCCGTTACTGCCACATATATAAATATTGTTAAACTAGGATCAGTCTATTGTGTATAGAGATCTCCTAAAGCCACGATTCGCTTGAGTAGGTGAGCCTGCATAGCTTTATAAAGATCTCACTTAACCACCTATTGATATATGCTATGAGGTAAGGGCTGGCTTGGTTCAGTTGACAAAGTTGATAAATATATATGCAGAAACTAGTTTCAGTATAGATCCAAAGACCCTATTTTAAACATTACTTCTATACAAAATTTCCTCTTGCATTGTATTTCTGCAGAAGCATTTGCTGGACTTGTTGCTATGCCTTGTACTAAATCTAAATCTTGAACAAAATCAAGGTGTCAAATGTTATTATCACAATACTTTTATTTTTTCTAACCTGATATTTTTTTCTAGGTTTCACAGAGACTATATCCAGATACTTATTGTACTATGTTATGTTAATTTTGCTTGAATTTCTAATTAAAGGTCAATGTTACACATATAAATGTTGCTGAGATGGGCTTAGATGTAATATAGTCTAAGATTCACATAGGACCTGACTTACTTATTTAGTTGGGTCTATAACTCCTACTGAAGACATTTTCAACCTCTTGTTGATAGTTGCACTGCTGTAAAAACTCACTTGGCTCAATTGGTAAACCGTTAAAATACTTGCAACTGTTAGCCCCTACCCTAAGTACTATTTCTATATAGTGATCCTTCCCACATTGCAATACCGCTGGAGCAAGTACCAGAATTACTAATACTCCTTACATTATAATTGTGTATGATACGCCAAAATGGCACTTACTGATATTTAATAATAAATACTCCTATGGCCCTGATGTATATACTGAGCTTAGCTTGTGTTAGCGTCAAGCATGGTCCCTTTCCCTATAGCCAACTGAACGGCATTATTATAAACTCTGATAATTTGCTAAGGATTTTGCATTGACTAAGAACAGAACTCCCCTAAAATTTATCGATGGGTTTCATACTTAGTCCCCAGGGGTACCATAAATAGTTCAAGAAAGACCCTAACATCTTTGGCGCAGTCATGTCTTGCCCTATTTTTTTGAATGTTGGGAGGTTATTATATGTTATGAAACTACCTTATGCGTCTTTGTTATCACTACAAGGTTCTATGGCATTTAAAGTATTTCACCTAGGTTAACAATGGTCCGCATGTTAATATAAACTATTTGCTATTTTTTTTTTCTTCTCCTCCCCTCCCTTCCATTTTCTATATCCTCCCTTCTACTTTTTAGTATACTCATGCCCAGCTTGTCCAGAAGCCTCCACTAACAGTAGATCAGTTCCTTCCCTTTAAGGACTTCTGACATTACAGCAATTTTTTTTATTCAACTTTCTCCTACGCTAACTTGTTAACTAATTACTCTATATTTGTTCATCAATACCCCCCTTGCACTTACAACTGGCTCTCCTTCAGATAGTACATATATCCACAACACCTATAATGTCCACCCGTATATATGAAGGGTCAATAACCATTGCCACCCAGAATGTGAAAGGATTTTTATCTGCTGAAAAACGCTCAATCGCCCTTTATGACTTCCATAAAAAGAATCTAGATATAATAATGATTCAGGAAACCCACTTTAAGAAGAACCATGAGCCAAAACTTAAATCTAAATATTATGACAAACATTATTTTAGTTCAGGCCCAACCAGACACAACGGTGTTTGCACCTTATTTAAACGCAACACATCATTCTATTTACTACAGCAATTTAACAACCCAGAGGGTAGGATCCTGATTTTGGTAGCCTTTACTATGGAAAACCCATTACACTTGCAAACATTTACGCACCAATCAGACCTACTTCCTGCTTCTTCTGCAAAGTCATAAACAAGCTGCTTGACATAGCTAAGGGCCCCATCATATTAGGTGGGGACTTTAATTTTCCTTCAGATCCTGCACTAGATACTTCTACAGGTCATTCTTATCTAAGATACTCACAGATCAAAAACAATAATGCATTACTTCATTCACTCAACCTATTTGACACATGGAGAATGGTATATACCTCCACTAAAGATTATATCTTTTTCTCCCACCCACAACGATCATATACGTGAGCTTTTCTAACGAATCTAACGAATCTCGTTGACTCAAAGATTTCACATACTTCGTGTCAGATCACAGCTTAGTTAAGTCTACCTTTAAATGGTCAAACAAACCCAGACATAGATTGAACTGGAGACTAAACGAACACATTCTTACAGATAATGAAATCGTTGACCAACTAATTAAATATACAGATGAATATTTTGTATTCAATGTCTCCTCTGATACAAATGTTGCGAATAATTGGGAGTCCTATAAATGTTATATTAGGGGTGTCATTATACAACTAACCGCAAAACTTAAAAAACAAAGATCCGCTCAGTTTGATTCTCTGTCCAGCATTCTCCTAGCTATGGAAAACTCACATAAAAAAGATACGAAATCCCTGCAAAAGCTGACAGAAGTAAAGCTAGAGACAATCTTAACAAATTTTAATTGAAAATGCACATATGCGCGCTATGACAACTAAAGCTAAATTTTTTGCAGAGTCAAATATGGCGAGGAAAATGCTAGCCAGATTTTTTTAAAAACAGAGACTCAACTCATATATCCATTCCATTAAACATAACACAGGAGCAACGTACACCAAAAATGAAGATATAACTAATAGCTTTGTCACATACTATACTTATCTGTACAATATTAACAATACAAATGACCAGGAAAAACGTGACAAGTTGAAATTGTATCTAGACTCAATACATGTTCCATCAATCCCTGAAAAAGATCTGACTGCATTAGATTCCCCCATCTCCCTACAAGAAATTGCAAATACAATTAAATCCCTTCCGAATAGCAAATCCCCCGGTCCGGATGGTCTCTCTACCAAATTTATATATTAGTAGGAAGTATTGGCCCTCACATATATGAATTGTTTCAGTCTATAGATCAAGGCCTCGCGTTCCCCCAGTCCCTCTTAGACGCCATGATAACAGTGATTCCAAAGCCAGATAAGCCTAGTGACATAGTAAGCAACTACAGACCGATTTCTTTATTAAACGTCGATATTAAAATCTATGCTAAGATCTTGGCAAACCACCTCAATCTTATTTTACCGAAGGTTATCCATCCGGACCAGGTTGGATTCATCAAGGGCCGCGAAGCAAAAGACAATAACACTAGACTACTTCATACATTATACGCTTCCCATGATCTTAAGAGCCCTCTTGTGCTTCTTTCCACCAATGCCGAGAAGGCCTTTGACAGGGTTGACTGGCATTTTATGTGGTCGGCCCTGTCAAAATTTGGTCTTTCAGACAAATTCATATCCAGAGTACAAGCATTATATAATCACCCTCGAGCTACGATTAAAGTCAATGACACGATTTCCCAGACTTTCCAAATATCTAACGGCACCCGACAGGGGTGCCCGCTATCCCCTCTCTTATTCGCCATTACAGTAGAAATATTAGCTATTCAGATTAGAAATAACCGAATCCAGGAGGCAGGTGTTCTCCCTAACAATTTCAGTGACCACTGCTTAGTGTACTGTGTGCGCAAAATAAAGGCTACTAAATCCTCTCCCAAGGTTAAAATCACCAGGTCCTTCAAAAAATTTAATCTTCAATCATTTCTAAATGACATCAAGAACCTCCCCTGGCACAGATTAAACCTAATCCCAGATCTAGACTCTGCAGTTGAATTCTTTCAGTCTGAACTCCTACAAGTTTGGAATTTACATGCACCGCTGCGTAAGGTGAGAGTAAAAGGAGCACACTTGAATTGGATCACAGCTGACCTCATTCAAATGTACCAATTTCGGAATTCATTGTGGTCAAAGTTCAAGCATACTGGCTCTATGAATGATCACTGTGTATATAGACAATGGCGAAATATATGTACTAAACAAACAAAATTGGCTAAGGCGCAATATTTCTGTGAAAATCTGAACAATAATATATGTAACCCTAGAAAGTTTTGGAAACTCATAAATAACCTACAAAATCCACCAATCCACTCCCAACCCTCCACTGTCAATGTGGATAACCAAAACCTGCAACTCCCCTTAGAAGTAGCAAATGCCTTTAACAATTATTTTGTAGGATGCTCCACCACCCTGATTGACAAACTAATAAATGGCACTCGTCCTGAAGCTACAAATGTGGATCAGGCCCCACTAAAACAGCAAAGACCCAATATAGAAAAGTTAAATTTTAGACCTGTACCCTTCAATGTCATTAAGAAACACCTCAATAATCTAAAAATGAAAAACCAGTCAGGACCTGATCAAATCCCAGCAATGCTGTTGAAGCTCAGTGCGCCGGCAATTGCTAAGCCTGTCGCAACCCTAATTAACGAATCCTTGGTGTCTAGATACATACCCAAACTCTGGAAAACTGCAAGAGTAATGCCTATTCATAAAAGTGGGGAGTTAACCTTGGTTTCTAACTATCGTCCTATATCATTGCTCCCTGAATTGTCAAAAATTCTTAGAAAAATGCGTCCATACGAAATTATGCGAATATTATCAACTTTCAAACTATCTGACCCCTGATCAATCAGGTTTCAGACCGAATCACTCCACTACAACTGCCCTCCTAAAAGTTTGCAACAACATCCAAACTGGCATGGAACAAGGAGACCTAACTGGAGCTATTGTCCTTGATTTTGCAAAGGCTTTTGACACAGTGGACCATGACCTACTACTTCTCAAACTAAAAAACTCTGGTATTGCTGATCGCCCATTAACCTGGTTTAAATCATATGTATTGGATCGATCACAATATGTCTCTGTCTCTAACAGTGACTCCCTCTCCCAGTCACGTGTGGTGTTCCCCAAGGTTCCATTCTCGGCCCCCTACTATTCACATTATTTATAAATGATTTGCCTAATATCTGCAAATCCTCAACTGTACACATGTACGCAGACGACACGGTAATCTATGCAAACAAATCTGATCTGCCGCAGCTTGAAGCAGTGCTCCAAGACCAGTTCACAGAGGTAGAAAAGTGGATCTCGAAAAACAAACTCTTCCTAAACACTGACAAAAAGGTCACAATGATCTTTGGAACGGGACCTAAAATACAAAAATTACAAAATTCCCATCTTCGCATCAAAACAAAATCCAATTGCACTCTGACTGCAGTCCACTCTTTTAAATACTTAGGTATGTTGTTAGACCCCAATCTATCTTTTGGACTCCACATAGAAAAACTTGCCTCTAAACTTTATCCAAAACTAGGTGCCCTGTACAGAAACAAATCTTGCCTCAGCCCTACAGTAAAGGAAAAGATTGTACAGCAAATGCTGATGCCTATCTTGGATTATGGGGACATAGTATATGCACCTGTTCCGCAAACTCACCTTAATAAACTAAATATGTTATATAACTTGTTCTGCCGCTTTGTGCTACAATGTAACTACAGGACCCACCACTGTGACATGCTAAAAGAACTAAACTGGCTGTCGCTGGAATCCAGACGCACCCTCCATCTTTACTGCCTTGTCTTTAAGAGCCTTTCTGGGAAGCTCCCACCCTACCTGAGCAGAATGCTCTCCCCTGCTATTCCCACCTCCTATAACCTCTGATCCAATAACAGCACATTATTTAGCTTGCCTCAATACAAAAAGAAAGCAGCTCGATCCTCCTTTTCCTACAGAGCACCACAATTATGGAATGACCTCCCTCACACTTTAAAAACTTCCCTGTTAGGGGTAATATGAACCTGACGGCAGCCATCTTGTTCCCCGCAGCCATCTTGTGATGATTAGCATCCATTTTGTAATGATTAGACTTTTATTATAGTGGTTTATTATGTAGTAAGAAATATGCTGATGTTAGGGAGACTTGCATAGATATAATAGCCCTGAGAATGACCCTGAAGATGTGCTTGGATGCAGTGTTATCTCTACAAGATGTCAAATGGCTGTGATTTGTGCTGGGCTAGGAGGCCCAGTTACTGTTTATCTGTAGTTAGGTATTCCTGTAGAAATGACTCCCTAACACTCCTTTTATTCCAATTATATTTTCTATGAGTTTCTTTGTTCTTATAGAAATACCATGTGAAATGATGTAATTATGAATATGTCACTTGTTAAACCTATATGCTGTAACTCTTGTCTGCAAGGATATCTGACAAATGTGATGTACAACTTACAGGATGCCAGATGTTTTTCCTTATCTTAGAAATGAGCTAATGACTACAGATTTCAATGTATTCTGGAGTGTATATAACTGGCCACCCTGACATAATAAAGTTAGAGTTGTTCTGCAAACATATCCTTGTGTTTTGTGAAACAGCCCTCCAAGCGCTTGTCCTAGAGGAGTCCTCTAACAAATGGTGCCAGAAGTGATAGCTTGTCAAGGGGTGAGTGAAACACTTGTTTTGCACTGTTTTTTGCTTACCCATTGTCAAACTAGAACCCTATAGGACCAGACACTCAGGTTATCTATAAAAAAAAAAAAAAATATAGTGGGGAATGTGTATGTATGTTATGCATATCTGTGTATGTTGTGTATATATGTATATTTAAGGTGTTTTTAAGGTGTTTTTTTTATGGAAATTTTTTGGTAAAAGTTGTTTTTGGTTATAAAGTAGTATCTGAGGTTAGAGGCCTCCAAGTGATACATGGTTTATTGATTAAATGGTATCTGAGGTTAGAGTCCTCTGAATGATACATATTTATTGTTTTTTTAGATATGATATCTGAGGTTAGAGTCCTCTGAATGATACATATTTATTGTTTTTTTAGATATGATATCTGAGGTTAGAGTCCTCTGATGATACATATTTATTGGTTCTTTGATATTAAATAGTGTCAGAGGTTAGAGGCCTCTAGTGACATATGATGAGGTTAGAGTCCTCTAGAGACATATGTTTTTTATTGGTTAAAATATAGTATTTTTAAGGTTAAACGGAGTTCGAGTCTCTGTTGGAATATAAGGATTTTTTTTTTTGGTATTTGAAGTATATAGTGTTGTATGCGGTATATATGTTGTAAAATAAAGGGGTATAATTCATAAAAATTATTGCATATTATCCATAAACTCTGGTATCGGCCTGGAAATTGTTTTGCTATCTTTGTCTATGCGCAATCTGTTTCTTTCATGCTTGCTATAAACTGAACTTGCTGTATTGCATTTGTTTTTCTGCTTGCACACTTCAAATTGCTGTATTGCATTTGCATTTTCTAATTGCTTTTAAAGTTTGCTTTTTTTATTGCTATATAATTACTGTGCTGTTTTGTGCTTAAAATATATATTAAATGACTGTGCATTTTATTACTGCTGCTCTTTTTGTGTTGTTAAAGAAAAAGTTTATTTCAAGCAGAAAGGCACCCACTCTAGAGAGGGAGGGGGGGATCATAAAAAAATCTGTCAGTGAGCAGCTGTGTAGAGTCAGTGAAGAGAAATTTAAAAAAAAAAAAAAAACTGTTTCAGAAGCTCCGTTGTATGTGTGTGTGCAGTAAGGAAATTTAGGAGATTTTTGAACTTGGTGACAGGTTAATCTGGTGGTTTTTAATATATATATGTTGTACGCGATGCAATAGATGTTTTTCTGCGAAAGGAAAAAAAAGGGAGTGAATCTCTGGTATGCGAGATGGAATGAACTTGTATGTCTGTATCGTAACAATGTTTCTTTCTGTTTCTCTGCTGGGAAATCAGACGTTTTTAGAAGATATTTGGTAATGTTATTTTATATACCTGTATTTTAAAGTCACCAGCATGTTTTAAGTATGTGGTATTCATGTGCAGTTTTAGTTTTAAGTGATAATTGTGTGGCGGCATGTAAAGATATGATATTGCTTTCTGCAAGTGAAGTAACGGCTTTGAAAGTGGCTTTGAGAGTGCGATGGTGTGTGTGATTTTTTTTGTCACGCTCTGGTAAATATGAAACTGTTTCTGGTATGATTAATGGGTTAACGTATGTTGTATTTGTAAGGTCTGTGCACAGAGTTGGTGCACCCAATGACATATAGTTATAAGCTGTAATTGAAAGTTTATTTAAAAGTGCGTCCGTTTTTGTTGCAAGTAAATTAATCTGCAGGGCATGCTACAGTACAGAGGTGAAATTTGTGTGGTAAATCATACAAGCAGCCTAAATTATGGTTAGAATATACATATGTAATTTACGTAATGAATGGTTAGTCCTTAAAGGGACAGTCCACTGTAACAAGGTGTTGCTATTAATGTATTGTCCATGACTTGTGATACAAGCTGCATAGTATAACATATAGGAGAGATTCTTTTTGCAGCATAACTTAATTCTCTCTGTAATGCAAACTGAAGTGATAAGTTGTTTACAATTTTAGTGTAGGGATCCGGGAGACTAGCGGACAAAAAAAATAAATAAAAAAAAATAAAAAATGGGAAAAAAACAGGAGTGAAAATATTTAAAGGGATACAGGCAAACTGATATAACATCTGAGATTTTAAGGAAATATTTACAGAGAAGACAATGAGGTTTACTGTAAGCCTAACACTAGTATATTTAACTGTGTCAGCAGTTTCAATTAAAAATAATTTTTAATTTGAGTAAAATGTCCCTTTAACTAGCCTGCATCCCACTGTGTGTTTTTATGCTGGTTATGCTTGCTTAGGCTATTTAATGAATGTCAGTATACATTTTTATTATAAGTAAGGCCAATGACTTATTTGTGCCACATCTGATTTACTTAAAGGGACAGTCTACCATATAATTGTTATTGTTTTGAGGATGGATAATCCCTTTATTACCCATTCCCCAGTGTTGCATGGCCAACACAGTTGTATTGGTATGCTTTTTGTCTCTGTAGTTGCCTTGTGTCTAGGGGCATTCTTCCAGCTCCCTGGTCACATGACTGTGACTGTTTATGGTCTATTGTCTTAAATTTAGCATTGTTTTGTGCTGGATCTTGGATGACCCCCTGTGCCTGAACACAGTGTTATCTATATGGCCCACGTGTATTTTGTCTCTCTGTGTTGGAAAGAGATTTTAAAAAGCCTGTGATAAGAGGCAGCCTTCAAAGGCTTAGAAATTAGCATATGAGCCTACCTATGTTTAGTTTAAACTAAGAATACCAAGAAAAAATTTGATGATAAAAGTAAATTGGAAAGTTGATTAAAATTAAAAGTCCTATCTGAATAATGAAAGTTTAATTTATACTAAAATGTCCCTTTAACAGTGGATTTGCATGGTGCATGCGAGCAGGAGCTATATAGAACAGTGGCTGTATCATTATTATCTAATTATTCCCAAAATTGGATACTTAGGTGTTTGTGTGTTCTTTTGTAAATTTATGGTTAGGGATTTTATGTGTAAATATGCAACTGGAGTTTATTGAGCATCTGCGGTGATTGCATTATTAGTGTGATCTCATAGAATTGTACATGGTAGAATTTGCAGAACCACGGTATAGATGGTTGTTTTAGGATTTTAATTATTTTGTAGTGTTTTGCAAGTGCTGCGTTTCAGGGAATGGCAGAATTGGTTTTGAATTTCAGGTTAATTTTGGTTGTTAAAAGTTTGTGTCGGCTGTTCATGTTTTGTTTTGTAAAATGGACAATTGGTTTAAGTGTTTTCTAAGAGAATGTTATGTTTTTATTTTTCGTGAATGCGTGTGGTAAGGTGCTGTATGAATGGAATATTGCATGTGGAGGTGTATTTGATTTTGCTTGCTATTGAGAATTGTATTCTGCATGCATGAGTGGAGTGCATAATTTGTCTTTTCGTTTTTTGTTATGTTGTGTTTGCATGCCACATGGGATGTTTCACGCAAACAAGGGGGAAGTATTGATGAGTATTGATGAGTATCTTTATGTGATAGGGGTGATTGTTTTTAGGTAAGAAGGGGAACCTAAAACGTTTTGAATCTTCTCGTACAATGTTATTGTCTAACCACCAGCTGTGCCCTAAAATTTCCTTGTCTTACCCCAATGCAGGATGCACTACGTCCCTAGGATTGTCTAGAACTTTCCTTCATTGGGAATCTGGCCACGGAAAAGCATCTACCTTGCTGGCCACCCCGGTCGTACCCTGTACGCCCACACCCCACTCTTTTTTTTCCCTCCCTGGTGGATTAGATCTTTTTATTGTCTTTCTGTGTTTTATTTTGCTCTCATATTTCAGATGCCTAAAATGTTTTATTTTTCTATGTGGTTCTTAACACTATATTTGTATTTGCAGGATGAGATCATGAAGCTGTCTTCAGAGATTAAAAGACACTAACTGAATTATTTTTGAGTTTCCATATTTAGGTGAAATCTGTACAGGCAAAATTCCATAAGTGCACTCTTCAAAAGATTAAAGATTGAAAGCAAGTAAACCTTTAAAGAAAGAAAAGAAGAAAATGAAAGACCTTTTGTCAAGCTTGTTTTAACCACCATACTGCAGTAAAAAAAAAAAGTTACTGAACTATGTTTGGATCCATTCTTTGCTTTGCATGCTGGTACCAGCCCCAGAACTGGACTCTGGGTAATCCATGACTGTTTCCTCTGATGTGTGTCTTCAGGACATAAAGACTATCCTTCTCTGGACTGTGCCTTACCGTTCGATATGGAGGTCCTGTTATGCTGTTACAGGGTCAACCAATTAAATTAGGGGAGTATTGTTTTAACTCCATTCCTTATATTGCTTGTTTTGTATTCTCTTGTATTTGTTTTATTTTTATTGATCATATTGGTTATAAGACATCATATTTTTCATTGGTATTAGTGCACATTGTAGTTTATGTGCTTAACATAGTAATTTTTAGATAAACGTAACTGTGAACTGTGCAGTATTGTACCCTATTGAATGGCCCACTGAGTATAAAAATATGTTTCAGGAAAATGCTGCAATATATCATAATATCTTAGACCCTTCACCCTTTAGAACATAAGGAGGACACGTCTAAGCTAGAAGTTTATAGTAAATATACAGAGAAATGTTTGTTTCAGGGAATAGCCTAATTATAGTTTATGAAAGCAAATGTATTTTTCCCTTTTATTAATTAGTATGGTATCTGCAAAGTGAATTTGGTCATTCCTGATGTTTGTCAAAGAGAGTAATTCTTACCATAAAGATGTGTTTACCTTTAAAAGAACTTGTAGTTTTAAATGATGTTCTGTTTGTATGCTTTCCTCATACAGGAGTGTGAGAGAATTTAGGTTGGAGAATTATAAACATTATAGATAGCAGCCATCCAGAATAAAGCAACACGAGGTTCTTTTATTTTTAGAAGTTCAAAGTGACAGTGTAAAGAAATTCATTTATTTTTATTGACTGTTTTCTTTTTTTTCCATTTTTGCTACAGGGCAGGCCTTAGCATAAGTTTTAGCATAACCATTCAGGCCCTTGATGAAGTCTGACAGGTTTTCACTTGCGTAGTATTCATGAAGTATCATTTAAAAGTGTATAGAGAAGTTGTAAATTATTCTCTGAGAAATGTCAATGTATTTAGTTTGTATTATATATCAACAATGTTTTGTTTGATTTTAAATGACATAGGATGAAAGTGACGTTTTATTTGGACATAATTGTGATTGTATTGCGGTGTGTACTCATCCTGTACTGTTTCTGTTTGCTTCCTAGACTCCCTGTGACTCGAGTGTCTGCTTGCCATGGGTATCCACTGGTTGCCTTGTCTACCCCATGAACAAACCATCAGATTTCCATTATCTCCCTGCGGAAGAACCGTGGATAAGCACCCCTACTGCAAATGAACTGTCAAGGTGCAGCGCTCTCAAATGGACAAAGAATGTTCTTAAAGTGATCAGAGGCCACCTAGAGACAGTTGTGCTGCTGCTATGTCATGCTTTAAAAGGAACTGTTGGACATATTGGGGGGTGCTAGCAATGCAGGTGGAGAGATAGAAGATGCAGAGTTGTTTGGGGGTAGATGGGGGGCTGGTTGGGTCTCTGTGCCGGTGAACCGGTAGTTTTGGGAAGGCTGGAAGATAGATGGAAGGTATTGGAGGGACTGTACCGATATGCAGTGACAATTAGCCTATAAAAGTATATCACGACATGCGAATATTTTTCTCTTTAGTATTCTCACAGAGTTCTGTTACCATAATATAAGGCTTTACTACTTTTCTATGCCAGTCTATTTTTATGTTATTCTGTTAGAATAAAAGGATGGTATGTTAGGGGTAATATGAACCTGACGGCAGCCATCTTGTTCCCCGCAGCCATCTTGTGATGATTAGCATCCATTTTGTAATGATTAGACTTTTATTATAGTGGTTTATTATGTAGTAAGAAATATGCTGATGTTAGGGAGACTTGCATAGATATAATAGCCCTGAGAATGACCCTGAAGATGTGCTTGGATGCAGTGTTATCTCTACAAGATGTCAAACGGCTGTGATTTGTGCTGGGCTAGGAGGCCCAGTTACTGTTTATCTGTAGTTAGGTATTCCTGTAGAAATGACTCCCTAACACTCCTTTTATTCCAATTATATTTTCTATGAGTTTCTTTGTTCTTATAGAAATACCATGTGAAATGATGTAATTATGAATATGTCACTTGTTAAACCTATATGCTGTAACTCTTGTCTGCAAGGATATCTGACAAATGTGATGTACAACTTACAGGATGCCAGATGTTTTTCCTTATCTTAGAAATGAGCTAATGACTACAGATTTCAATGTATTCTGGAGTGTATATAACTGGCCACCCTGACATAATAAAGTTAGAGTTGTTCTGCAAACATATCCTTGTGTTTTGTGAAACAGCCCTCCAAGCGCTTGTCTCTACACTTTGCAGTGCAGATACCAGAGTCCTGAAACAGAAGAGAACAAGAGGGTCGTGGTCCTAGAGGAGTCCTCTAACATTCCCCAAGCCTAAAATCCCTTAAGAGATCCCTCTATACATATCTCAAAACAGAATGCTCCTGTTATGGTTGATTAAATATTTCGTACCTGCTCTATGTTAAATGTTTGCATATATTGTGTATTATTATTATTGTTTTTGTATTTTATTGTACCCTATTGTATCAATGCAATGTTTTGTGATCCCAGGACATACTTGAAAACGTGAGAAATCTCAATGTATCCTTCCTGGTAAAATATTTTATAAATAAAATAAATAAATAAATATTACAGGCATCACATTTGGCAATATTCAACAAACATGTGTTCTTTTTGCAGACGACATTATCTTTACTCTACAGGCACCGTTAACCTCCCTACCAGCCTTGATACAAGTCTTAGAGACATATAAACAGTTTTCTAATTATTCAATAAATATGGAGAAATCCAGTATTATCCCTTTCCATGTAAACTCAGCAGAATTAGATTATATTTTACATAAAACCCCCTTCTCTGTCACAAACACTCTCAGATACTTGGGATTGTGCATCCCAAAAAACCCTCAAGATCTGTTTCACGAAAACTATATGACACTTCAAACCAATGTTTTTTCCTTACTGCACGCATGGCACAAGCAGGGTCACCTTTCCTGGGCAGGCCAAATAAATACAATAAAAATGATGATAATCCCTAAATATCTATATATATTTCAAGCTCTCCCTATAATAATACTGAGACATTATCTACGCACCCAACAAAGGATGTTAGAATCCTTTATCTGGGCATATAAAAAGCCAAGAGTGTCTCGCAACACCCTGTATTTGAGAAAAGAAGAGGGAGGCCTAAACGTTCCAAATTTAACACTGTACCATAAGGCAACACATCTGACACGTATAGTTGCATGGAACCATAATCCTCCATTTAAAATATGGATCCAAATTGAAGCAGCCTTACTTAAACAACGTGGAATGCGAGATATATGATGGCTCTCTAAATCTTATAGACCCCCCTGACTAAAGCTAGTGAATGTATCAAAGCCACATTAGCAATCTGGGATTCTCTTATCCAACACTCTAATACTCTTTCTACTCCAATCTCACCAATGACCCCATTACTGAATAACACCCTTTTTTTTTACCCAGCACCAGTTTAAATACGAAACTGAGGAAGCATCCTATAAAAATATGCCTATATTCTTACTCATAGATTCACCCCAGGTAAGGGATAGAACTGTTCTTAGAGATTCAATAGGTTCCCCTTTCCATAGCTGGTTCTCCTATCTTCAAATCTGACAGGCTATTCTTGATGGCCCTCATAGAAACGATTGCCCCCGCCCACTCAAACCCTTCGAAAAATTATGCCTCACTCAGGACATCCATAGATCTCACCTTTCTATCACATACAAGCTCTTAAGAGCTTTACATACGACCAGATTACCTTCCTATACTTCCAAATGGGAGACAGAGCTTCAAGTTCAGCTCCCGAATGACGCTTGGTTACGAGGTTTTTGCATGACACATTCCTCCTCAACTTCACTTGCATTGACTGAACTTAACTATAAAATCATTTCACGTTGGTACCTCACACCCCAGAAATTAAATGAAATATATCCGGGAGCTAACTCTAGCTGCTGGAGGCGTTGTGGAGAAACTGGCACACTCTCTCACATATGGTGGTCCTGCAACAAACTATCGACTTTTTGGGCCCAAGTGGAACATTGCATTAAACTCACGTTAAGCACACAGCTTTCTCTTTCAGCATCAATGATTTTATTAAACCAAGTCCCTAGTTTGCAGTGTATATATATCGCAAAAAACTACTACAACTGATGCTCACCTGTGCCAAACATATTATACCTAGGCTATGGAAACAATTACTCCCCCCACTTTCAGCCAATGGGAAGCTGAGGTAACACATACATTGTCCCTAGAGAAGAGACATTACTGTTTTTTGGGAAAGAAAGACTTTATATTAGATATTATTTTTTTATGGGAACAGAGAACATCATAAACTCACAGAGATAACCCTTCGTTTTATAACTAGCTAGGATATATTCTACTATTATCAGGCATACTAAGTGCAAGGAGGTTCTATTACATCTCTCCCCTTTCTTAGCCCCTCTTTTACCGGTCCCCTTGACCCTTTTTCTGATCCCCTTCCCTCCCCCCTCCCCTTGTTAACACTCTTGCTGAATCAATTAGTAAAGAAATGCAGTGAATTTCTATGTGTATGTATATTTACTGATCTATGTTATCTATTAACCTGTTTGTGTTATATGTAAAATTGTCAATAAAAACTATTTAAAAGAATAAATAAAAAATAACTAGTATGCCTAGAGATCCCTAATAAAGACCATGTCTTAAAAAATATATATGGATTTTGTCTGCATAGTCAGGTGATCACTGTAGTATCAGTGGACACCTAGTAAGGAAAACAAGTGCTTTTATTTCTGTACTGGACAATGGGGCCTCTCTAATCTATATTATAACCCCCAAAAGCCCATATGGGCCCCTATTTCACAAATGGCTACCCATGATGACAATTTAGTAAGGTGATGGTCACTGGGCTATTTTCAATATTATTTACTAAAATCTATACAAAAATTATACATATTTTTTTTTGCCACAGCTATCTCACATGCCATGAATTATAAATATAATAATGGCATATTGTGGATGTGCTGGGTTTGCTGAAAAAAACAATATAAAATTTGTGTGGGTCACTCACTGAAATTTGACTTACAATAGGGTTTAACTGTAGGTAGCCAAAAAAACTCAAAATTGGCTCAACACTTGGGTGTAAAAAAGCTTAGCAGCGAAAGGTTTAAAGGACCATAATAGTCAAAAATGTTCTTATTCAGTAGAGCATGTAATGTTGACTATTGACCCTACACTACAGTGTGTTTATCCTCCGCAAAATAGGTTAAACATACAGTAGAAGTGCTGCTCATTTTTAAACATTCCAAGCTCCAGCAGCGAAAACATAAAAATAGCACAATATTGGACAGCTTGGGATTCAAGAGAAAAGTAATGAGATCTATCTTTGGCAAGCCCAAGCATCCCATTATTTGGCTGAACCCCTCTTGGTTCAGAAGCCATTTTATGAGGTGAAGGTATTGGCAACTGAAAAACTCTGCCTCCCAATAGTTCACTCCAGGGATGTGAATGGCTGAGATCATGCAATAATGACATTCTGCTCACCTGATTAATGTTATCTGAAGATACCAATTTAGGAAAAAAAAAGTTGTTTCTCAAAACTGCTTAGTCTTGATGAAATATAAGGTAAGGGAAATCACAGAATAGATCAGAAAGTTCAGACACTGTTCTGGTTGAAGGAATGACCAAGGGAAAAAGATGAATATCAAAACCAGGCATAGGTTTAAAAGGTTTAGCCTGAAGAGTTCTTAAAACCAGGTTAAAGTTCCACAGGGGGAGGAGTTGGTCTGACAAACGGTCTTATCTTGACTAAGGCCTAAGCAAAGGCTTGAATGTCGGGAAGTTTAGAGATCTTTTTGTGATGCAAGGCAATGCTTAGTCTAACACCAGGTAAGAAAAGTTTTCCACACTTTGTGATAAATGTGCCTGGCATCTGTACTTGAATAAAAGTGAAAGCCAGAAAATTAGACATTCTATTACCATGACGTCAAAGTAAGAGATTTGAGATCTTGAGGAAGGAAGGTACCTTGAGACAGAAGGTCCTTCCTGAGACGAAGTAGCTAAGGCTGTCTGGAGGACATCTGGATTAGATTTTAGGCCATGCCAGAGGAATCAGTATTACAGATTCTTGTCCCCTTTTCTCCTAGCTATTACCCTGGATAGCAACACAAAAGGAGGAAAAGGTGTAGATCAGATTGAACGATAAATCTGAGGGTTGCCTGTGAATCCAGAGATCTCACATAATAGTAGGGTCGTTTGTGATTTAAGCGAGAGGCCATGAGATCTATGTCTAGCCTGCACCATACCTCATGATTCAGGGACCATCCGCTGGGGTGGAGATATTGACAACTGAGACTATTTGTACACACCCAGGATGTGGATTGCTGAAATCATGCAATGACAGTGTTCTACCCAAGTTAGAATGCAAGCTACTTCTTTCAAGGCATTTCTAGTTCCGCCTTAATGATTGATGTGAAAAAGCTGCTTGTGCTTATTCAGCCCCCCAGCCATAATTAACATTTCAATGCCTGACAAATAATATTAGCAGGTTTGGTTTACTTGCAGGCTCAGCCCATTGTTATAGGCATGTGATAGTTTTAATGAAAAAAACAGCTATTTCGCAAACAAAACATAAACATGAAGGAAATATTTTTCACACATCTAATACTAGGCAGTTGGTATAACAAGTAAAATACATTAAGGGGAAATAAATTTGTCTTGCAGTTTAAGGAGATCTGATACAGATCATTGTAATCTTCGTTTTACTGCTGCAATATTTTTAGTTATAGAGGATGTAAATGTAATCTGGCAAATGGTGCATCATCTAAAGCTGCTACTATGAGACCTACTACTTCCATGCAGCAAATGACTGAAGAAAGATAAGTGAGCTGGAGAAGAACACAAATCGTCTGCAACTTGAGTCTGCATTGATTGTGAGAGACAGTTTATTTGATACTGAATCTATTGTGAAAACCTGGTTTGAGGAATTATAGAGAGCTTTTTGGGAGGTTTATTTTCCATCTGTGAATAACCTTGAAACTTAACAACCTTGCTTTTATGTTCCTTTGCCAGTTGGAGAGAGGTAGCCTGTATCAGAATGCCATACATACACAGTGCCAACTTCCCTTTGGGGGTGGAGCCAGAGAGATACGCTAGCTCTAGCGTTCTCTTGTCCTGGGCCGCAGGCACTGAGCTACTTGAGTTGATCGTAGCTTACAGTGGAAGTCTCACATTTGCTGAGATTGGTGTAGTGGCGCACATCGCACCGGGTAGCCGAAAGTCTAAGGCAGGAAGGAGCCAGAGAGTAACCTGTTGGAGGAGAGAAAATACCCTGTATGTTTCCGGGTAGCAGTCAAAAGGAGCACTAGGACAGGTCAACATCAAATGTGTGCCGCTTGAGGTAGGGGAGTTGGATACTGAAGGGATCAGGATCCAACCCACCAACCTTGCGGAACAGAGAAGTAAAGATCCAAAGGCTGTATCAGAATGCCATATAGATATATACACAGTGCCAACTTCCCTTTGGGGGTTTGAGCCAGAGAAAGATGCTCCCTCTAGTGTTTTCTTGTCCTGGGCCACAGGAAAACCATAGTTCCCCATACTGCAAGCCCCTTGGCTCAAAGAATCTCTGCGAACTGGTTTGGGCACTAAGCTACTTGAGTTGATCGTAGCTCACAGAGGAAGTCTTGCATTTGCTGAGATTGGCGTGGTGGCATACATCGCACCGGGTAGCCCGAAAGTCTAAGGCAGGAAGGAGCCGGAGAGTAACCTGTTGGAGAAGAGAGAAGAAGACCCTGTATGTTTCCGGGTCGCATTCAAAAGGAACACTAGGAGGACGGGTCAGCATCGGATGTGTGCCGCTTGAGGTAGGGGAGTTGGATACTAAAGGGATCTGGATCCAACCCACCAACCTTGCAGAACAGAGAAGTAAAGATCCAAAGGGCCCCTGGATGCAGCAATACGATCTGTCTACCTCCAACAAAAAATTTCCCCATGTGGGATACCTTCAAACTGCAAATACGGGCTTGTCCCTGCTAACCTTACCCTTGCTCTAGATTTGAGCACCACTGTGTAGCTATCATTCCATTCGGATGCTGAGGCTGTCTGTATGTAGTCACTGCTTCATAAGGGTCTAACCTGACTCTCCTATTAGCCCATATTATCCTTCTGCTTTCTATATTGCCATTTGAGCTGCACATTTGCCATATCCAGATTTTCATACTATATTAGAAGAACTGCTTTAGTATCTGAATTTAAAAAGGAAATCAGATGTGCAGTTGCCAGTGTCTCTTTAGTTATTACCCAAGGAGAACTTAAACACTTTCCTCATAAATCTGCCTAAATAAATACATGTACTAAAAAAACCTTAGAGAGTGAGCGCTAATAAATATCAGCTAAAGGTAAATATGGAATAATTGACAAGAACACTACTTGCTAAATTCAACGTATACAACAGTATTTAATTGGTTCTTTCAAAACCTATTTTCTAAAAAACATAATTTATGTAAGAACTTACCTGATGAATTAATTTATTTCATGGTGGCAAGAGTCCATGAGCTAGTGATGTATGGGATATACATTCCTACCAGGAAGGGGCAACGTTTCCCAAACCTCAAATGCCTATAAATACACCTCCCGCCTCACTCATACCTCAGTTTAATGTATAGCCAAGTTAGTGAGGTATAAAAGGAGTAAAAGCATAAAAAAGAGAAAACAGGATAAAGTTCTTTATATAAAAAAAAATCATAACCCCAACATGGGTGGGTCTCATGGACTCTTGCCACCATGAAATAAATTAATTTAACTGGTAAGTTCTTACATAAATTATGCTTTCTTTCATATAGGTGGCAAGAGTCCATGAGCTAGTGACGTATGAGATATAATACCCAAGATGTGGAAGTACACAAGTCACTAGAGAGGGAGGGATAAAATAAAAACAGCTATTTCCGCTGAGAAATTTAATACAAAAAAATAATTAAGTTTGCTTAAAAATTCAAAAAACTTAAATCATAGGCACTATAATCAAACCGAGACAGCTGCCTGAAGAACCTTTCTACCAAAAGATGCTTCTGAAGAAGCAGAAACATCAAAATTGTAAAATTTTGTAAATGTATGCAAAGAAGACCAAGTGGCTGCTTTGCAGATTTGATCAACTGAAGCTTCATTCTTGAAAGCCCAAGATGTGGCAACTGATCTAGTAAAATGAGCTGCAATTCTCTGAGGAGGAGACTGCCCCACATCCAAATAAGCTTTGTGAATCAGAAGTTTCAACCAAGATGCCAAAGAAATGGCAGAGGCTTTCTGACCTTTTCTGGAACCAGAAAAAATAACAAATAGACTAGAAGTCTTTCTGAAATATTTAGTAGCCTCAACATAATAGTTCAAAGCTCTTACCCCATCCAAAGAATGTAAAAGACCTTTCAAGAGTATTCTTAGATTTAGGACACAAGGAAGGAACAATAATTTCCCTATTGATGTTAGAATTCACAACTTTAGGCAAAAATGTAACGGAAGTCCGCAAAACAGCTTCATCTTTATAAAAAATCAGATAAGGAGACTCGCAAGAGAGAGCAAACAATTCAGAAACTCTTCTAGCAGAAGAGATAGCCAAGAGAAATAACACTTTCCAAGAAAGTAGTTTAATGTCCAAAGAATGCATAGGCTCAAAAGGAGAAGCCTGCAAAGTCTTTAATAGCAAATTTAGACTTCAAGGAGGAGAAATAGATTTAATAACAGGTTTGATACAAGTCAAAACCTGCAAAAAACAGTGAACATCAGGAAGATTAGCAATCTGTCTGTGAAATAAAACAGAAAGAGCAGAGATTTGTCCTTTCAAAGTATTGGCAGACAAGCCTTTATCCAAACCATCCTGAAGAAACCGTAGAATCCTAGGAATTCTAAAAGAATGCCAAGAATAATCTTGAGTGGAACAGGCTTATGAGCTTGTATCATAGTGTTAATCACAGAGTCAGAGAAACCTCTATGACTAAAGACTAAGCGTTTAATTTCCATGCCTTCAAATTTAGAGATTTGAGATCCGGCCTTGAGACAGAAGGTCTGGTCTTAGAGGAAGTGACCAAGGTTGGCAACTTGACATTTGGACAAGGTCTGTATACCAGAACCTGTGAGACCATGCTGGTGCTATCAGAAACACATAAGATTGTTCCATTATGATCTTTGAGATCACTCCCAGAGGTGAAAAAAATTAAGCAGGTTGGTAAAACCATGGAACTTCTAGAGAATTCATCAATTCCGCCTGAGGATCCCTGGACCTGGAGAGGTATCTGGGAAGTTTCTTTTTTAGATGAGAGGCCATCAGATCTATGTCTTGAAGACGCCACATCTGCACAATCTTATAGAATGCATCTGGATGGAGAAACCACTCAACGGATGTAGAATCTGATGGCTGAGATAATCCACTTCCAAATTGTCTACACCTGGTATATGAATTGCAGTGATTAGACAAGAGTTGGATTCAGCCCAAGAAAGTATTAGAGACACTTCTTTCATTGCTAGGGGACTGTGAGTCCCCCCTTTATGATTGACATAAGCCACTGTTGTGACATTGTCTGTTTGAAAACGAATATACAGTTCTCTCTTTAACCCTTTGAGTGCTAATGACGGCTCTGAGCCGTCACAGAGTTTCTCACTCTGGTGTTAATGATGGCTCAGAGTCGTCATGAGCACTCTCCCACCTTGAGGGAGATCTGGGGGCTCCCACCCGCTCCTACCCCGGTGATCGGGCCTGCATAGTGACAGGCATCGCCCGGGCTTCACGTGATATGCGATGACGTCACGCGCAATAACGTGATTTAGTATAAGAGCAGGGGGCATGCTGCTTAGAAATGGATTATGGAATTCTTAATGGTGCGCAAATTGCCCCTTGCACTATCACCTATCTGCTCCCAAAGACAGATATATAATGGAAAGATACAAGAAATATATCAATTGGTGAGAGTGCGCTAGCAGCAGCAGGGGATGTGTCACTGGTATAGGCAAATATATAAAATCAATAAAGCAAATAAGTGATAAAATACAAACACATTTATATCAATCAACACATAGGTAAAATCCTGAATTGGTTCTATTGTGCTAAACAGCAGCAGGGAATGTGTCACTGATATAGGCAAATGTTGTTTGAATATATTATGAAATCAATAAAGCAAATTTGTTATAAAATACAAACACATTTATTTCAATAAACACATAGGTAAAATCCTAATTTTATGACCGGTCTTAAATATTTAAGAACTTAAAGAGTAAAGGCAAGTATTTCAATAATTTAAAAATGCTATTGCATAGAGTTAAAAGAAAATTGGGGATTTACATATACAACTTGTTTGCAAGTTTAGATATATAGTGGTGCACCACTCTTTATATTGCGGTAGTAGCTGAATAGCTAATATATCACCAATCCACCCTATTATTTTGGTACAAAAGGTTTGACTGTTTGCACACAAAACAAAGTAAAGTCACACTTTGAGAAGAAAAGTAAAAAATATGTGTATATATATATATGAATCGTTTCAATAAACGACTAGTCCCAATTGTATTTTCCTTTAAATATACGTTCCTTGTGCCTGTATAATTTCTTAGTTCTGTGGTTTATAAAGTGCCCAGTTTCATTTTGATGTAATAGTTCGTAGTTGGATCGTGTGTATAATTGGCAATATCGGCTACTTTACCTCTGCATGCCTTTCGGTCTCTTCGTGGGTATGTCTCCTCCACTCACCTTCTGGCATAGGTAACGCTGCAGCCTCGCTGATAGTCGTTGACGTCACACGCCAATTTTTTCTCCTGAAAGTAGATCCGGCTTCCACTCTGCGCAGAGAGTATCTGTAGTTTTGGATGAAGAAAAATAAAGCCAATGCAATCCTTTGCAATCCTTGGTCACTATGTATTCCTTTTGTTGGGCAAAGTTAGATTCCTGTAGGCAGTAGGACCACTTGCTGTGGCTTTCTCTGAAAAAAAAAAAAAAATAATAATAAAAAATAAATAAATTGTAGCACCCAGGTGGGAAAGTACTTAGCACTCAAAGGGTTAATAGAGGCCAAGCCTGAAGAGCTCTGAAAATAGTTCTAATATTGATTGGTAACCTTGCCTAAAGGATTCCAAACTCCTTGTGCTGTCAGAGACCCCCAGACAGCTCTCCAACCTGTGAGACTTGCATCTGTTGTGATAACAGTCCAGGTAGGACGAACAAAGGAGGCCCCTTGAACAATAAGATGATGGTTTAACCACCAAGTCAGAGAGAGTTGAGTGTTGGGATTTAAGTATATCAGTTGTGATATCTGAATATAATCCCTGCACCATTGGTGCAACATGCAAAGCTGTAGAGGTCTCATATGAAAACAAACAAAAAGGATTGTGTCCAATGCTGCAATCATGAGACCTAAAACTTCAATGCACATAGCCACTGAAAGGAATAATAAGAGACTGAAGGTTTAGACAAGCTGAAACCAATCTCAAACGTTTCTGTTATGTAAGAAATAGAGTCATGGACACTGAATCTATCTGGAATCCTAAAAAGGTGACCTTTGTCTGAGAAATCAAGAAACTCTTTGGTAAATTGATCCTCCAAACATGTCTTTGAAGAAACAACAGAAATTGTTTTGTGTGAGATTCTCTAAATGAAAATATTGAGTTAGTACTAATATATCGTCCAAATAAGGAAACACCGCAATACCCTGCTCTCTGATTACAGATAGAAGGGCCCCTAAAACTATTAAGAATATTCTTGGTGCTGTTGCAAGGCCAAACGGAAGAGCAACAAATTGGTAATGCTTGTTTAGAAAGAGAATCTCAGAAAACGATAGTGATCTGGATGAGTCGAATTGTGAAGGTAAGTGTCCTGTAAGTCTATTGTGGACATGAAGTGACCTTGCTGAACAAAAGGCAGAATAGTCCTTATAGTCACCATCTTGAAAGTTGGGACTCTTACAAAACGATTTAAAGTTTTCAGATCCAAAATTGGTCTAAAAGAATCTTCCTTCTTTGGTGCAAAGAATAGATTTTAATTAAAAAAACAATCCTTGTTCCTGCTGTGGATCCGGGATAATAACCCCTGAAAGTTTTAGATCTGAAACACATTTCAGAAAGACTTGAGCTTTTACTGGGTTTTTTGTTACATGGGTAAGAAAGAAAGAATCTTCTCAAAGGAGTTCTTATTTTGAATCCTATTCAACACCCCTGAGAAATTATATTCTGAATCCATTGATTTTGGACAGAGTCTGTCCAAACTCTTTGAAATAGCTTTAGTCTGCCTCCTACCAGCAGGGCTGGATTTACCATTAGGCAGAGTAGGCATGTGCCTACAGGCGCCTTCCATAGAGGGGCACCTGTCTCTCTGCTCCATATGCCTTTTTTTGCACACTTCTGCCCTCACTGACCATAGTAGATAACTTTGCCCTAAACAAAGATGGCCACCACACTGGCTGGTCCGGTCCTTTTCTCCAGTGAATGCGGACAGAGCAGCCTGAGAGTAAGTGTGTGGGGGTTGGTTCTTTTATGGTGAGTGACAGTGAGTGAATATTTGTGCGCTGAGTGCACAGTTAGCATGCATCAGCTGCAGCAGCAGCGGCAGCTGTCAAAATCAAAATGGCATATTGTACAGTCAGAGGGCAGTCTTTCATATAAAATACCATAGGTATGAATATTATTGCTGAACTGCAAAATGCCAGGGCTGTTGCACAGGAAAAACACACTTTAAAAAGACAACTGACCCTTGGTTGATTGTACACATTGCAGGCTTGGTCAGCACAGTTTCTAAATGAAGCCCCAGAAAACCTGCATTTTTCTTGTATAAGTTATATAAAAAAATACTGTTCTGACTGGAATCTCATCATACTGGACAAATACTGTCTGGGGTGTTTTGTTATAGATCATGGGCTGCCTTTTATGTGGCAAAATAAGCAGCTGCTATAAAAAAATAAAATCATAATTCTATAAAGTTTTAGGCTGTATCTATATGTTGATACATGTGAACCGGGAGCCCGTGGGGTCGCTTTAGATTTTGATGGCTACAGGCACCTGGGCTGTAAATCCGGTCCTGCCTACCAGAAGAACTGGCTTGAGGGCCGCACCTTCATGTAGGTTTAGGGGCAGGATTTGGTTTCCTATAAGGCTTGGATTTATTCCAATTCGGAGATGGTCTCCAATTAGAGCCAGAGGCCTTAGGGGAAGGAGTGTTTTTTTGTTCTCTATTCTGACAAAAGGAACAAAAACGATTGGAAGCTTTAAATTTACCCTTCGATTTCTTGTCTTGGGGCAGAAAAACTACCTTGCCCCAAGTGGAGATAATAGAATCCAATTGTGAACCAAAAGTATTTTTACCTTGAAAAGAAAGCGATAATAATCTAGTTTTATACACCATGTCAGCATTCCAAGATTTAAGCCATAAAACTCTTCTAGTTAGAATGGCTAAAGACATGGATTTGACATTGATCTTCCTAACATCAAATATAGCATCACAAATAAAATGATTTGCTAATGTTAGATAATTCAGCAACATCAGCCATAGATATAACAGGTCTAAGAATATAGCCAGTATGTAAATATGCCCTTCTTGGATAAGATTCAAGCTTCCTATCTAAAGGATCCTTGGCTACAGGTAAAGGATACAATTTCTTAAACCTAGAACAAGAGTTAAAAAAGGTACCAGGCTTAGAGCATTCTTTAGCAATCACATTAGAGATAGCGTCAGGAATAGGAAATACTTCAGGAGTAATAACAGTAGTCTTAAATAAATTCTCAAATACAGAATTTAGTATGTAAAGAAGGAAGATATTTTACCTCACAAACAACTTCCTCATCTCAGTAGAGTAAGTTCTGTGTAAAAAGTTATATTCAGCTACTCCCAGCTGCAGGTAAAAAAATAAAAAAAATGAAGAAATGAACAGCAGCCAATCAGCATCAGCAGTGCTGAGGTCATGAACTCTTTTACTGTGATCTCATGAGATTTGAATTAACTCTCATGAGATTTCATAGTAAGCTGAATAGGGAAATAATATGAGAGTGCACGAGGCTCATCCCCTAAACTGTCCCAGGACAGACATACTAATATGCTGCTTAGAAATCCTTTACAATGGGAGGTGGCTACTGAGAAACTTTTAAGGTAAAATACCTTTCTTTTTTACATAGAGATGTTCAGGTGATATTTTCTAGTCAGCTTTTTACAGCTATACTGCCTCATTTTCAAGTGTTTAAACATTTGGGTATTATGGCCCTTTAATTCACTAAGTTTAGGAAAATGTTGCAAAAACCTTTTTATATTTGCCTTCTCTATAGCTGCAGCAATAAAATCTTAAATGTCTACAGTAATGCTATGTAAATTAGACTGAAATGGAATAACAGTGGGTGTATTTGTACTCATAGATATATTTAACAATTTGTCAAAACAAGAGCCACATAATTGAGCTGAATAATTTGGATCAGCTTTATTACAACAAACATACTTAGCTTTGGTAAATATGTGTTCAGAGGCAGGTTCAGTTTGAGACATAATTCCAAAAAAACAAAATTTGAAAAAAAAAAATTAATTCTGCAAATTTATATCCATGCTCCTATATATGATATATATAACAGGCTTGAGAGAATGGGAAACAGAGCAAAACATTTTTAAAAAGAAAACTGATTCATAAAAAGCTACATGAAATCTCTCTAAATGTTTTCTGAGAACACCGAATAAGCTGGGGGTGGAGCTTATAACAGCAATTTTGGCGGGAATTTGTTGGCAGGAAAATGTTTGACAGGAAAATTTAAATGGTTTGGCGGGAAATATTTGGCGCCAAAAAAATGGCACAAAATGATGACACGTCACCCTATGACATAAGTAGCATCATGCCATGAGTGACATGCAAAGCTGTAGTGGATTTCTAATACACCTATCACTCTAAAAATCAGGTAAGAATTTTGATTGTATATACAAAAAAAAAAGTACCTAAATAAAGCCTAATGGATACTTCTATTATAGCTGCATAAAATGTGAATATCAACATTCCATGAGACTAACACAATACATAGCATCCTAATTTATAAATAAATGATTAGCTGCAAATAAAAACCTGTATGTTTCATAGACTCTACCAACCAACCTTGACAAATATTTAGCCACAAATAAAGTCGCTAAAAAAGAGCACTGAATTACTGACTCAAGGCATGTATACAAACAATATATAACAACTTTAGTTAAAAAGTGGCCAATCCATAGTTAAGAGTGTCTAATATAATAAAAGTATATACTTACTGTGTAAGACACCCATCCACATATAGCAGACAGCCAAACCAGTACAGAAACATATCAGCAAATATAATGGTACAAGAGTATATTGTCGATCTATAAAGGGAGGGAGCAGATGAATCCCTGCGACCGATTTACAGAGAGCCTTATGAATAGATTTCCCATAAGCGAAAACATGGTATCATCAGGCAATACTCCCTTCACATCCCTCAGACAAACACTGCACTTAGAGAGCAACTGGGCTTCAATATGCTTAGAAGCGCCTTTCACAGAAGAAATCAAGTACATCTTGCTTCACCACCTCCTAAGGAGGCAAAGTTTGTAAAACTGAGGTATGAGTGAGGTGGAAGGTGTATTTATGGGCATTTGAGGTTTTGGAAATGTTGCCCCTCCTGGTAGTTTTAATTAAGTGGGGCTGTAGCCACAAATAAGTAATGTTATTATTGATCCTTTTTTGGACGATCGCAAAATGATATGGCTCGCACCTTCTGCTCTGAAGGCTCACCGAAATGCCACTTTTATTATGTGTTTATACTTGCTCTGTGTGTTAGCATCTGACACTTTAAACTCTCCTGTATGCAACTTGCTGTAGAGGTGTTTCTGAAAGAACAGAACAAAAATGGAGTGCAACACCGTGCACCAAAAAACATAATTTATGTAAGAATTTACCTGATAAATTAATTTCTTTCATATTGGCAAGAGTCCATGAGCTAGTGACGTATGGGATATACATTCCTACCAGGAGGGGCAAAGTTTCCCAAACCTCAAAATGCCTATAAATACACCCCCCACCACACCCACAATTCAGTTTAATGAATAGCCAAGAAGTGGGGTGATAAGAAAGGAGCGAAAGCATCAACAAGGAATTGGAATAATTGTGCTTTATACAAAAAAATCATAACCACCATAAAAAGGGTGGGTCTCATGGACTCTTGCCAATATGAAAGAAATTAATTTATCAGGTAAATTCTTACATAACTTATGTTTTCTTTCATGTAATTGGCAAGAGTCCATGAGCTAGTGACGTATGGGATTGCAAATACCCAAAATGTGGAACTCCACGCAAGAGTCACTAGAGAGGGAGGGATAAAAATAAAGACAGCCAATTCCGCTGAAAAAATAATCCACAACCCCAATCAAAAGTTTTAATCTTTATAATGAAAAAAAAGTGAAATTATAAGCAGAAGAATCAAGCTGAAACAGCTGTCCGAAGTACTTTTCTACCAAAATCTGCTGCTGAAGAAGAAAAAACATCAAAATGGTAGAATTTAGTAAAAGTATGCAAAGAAGACCAAGTTGCTGCTTTGCAAATCTGATCAACAGAAGCTTCATTCTTAAAGGCCCAGGAAGTGGAAACTGACCTAGTAGAATGAGCCGTAATCCTCTGAAGTGGGGATTTACCCGACTCCAAATAAGCATCATGAATCAAAAGCCTTAACCAAGATGCCAAAGAAATGGCAGAAGCCTTCTGACCTTTCCTAGAACCAGAAAAGATAACAAATAGACTAGAAGAGAGTCTTTCTGAAATCTTTAGTAGCTTCAACATAACATTTCAAAGCTCTTACCACATCCAAAGAATTCTTAGTATTAGGACACAACGAAGGGACAACAATTTCTCTACTAATGTTGTTGGAATTCACAACTTTAGGTAAAAATGTAAATGAAGTCTGCAAAACCGCCTTATCCTGATGAAAAATCAGAAAAGGAGACTCAAAAGAAAGAGCAGATAATTCAGAAACTCTTCTAGCAGAAGAGATAGCCAAAAGGAACAATACTTTCCAAGAAAGTAATTTAATGTCCAGAGAATGCATAGGCTCAAACGGAGGAGCCTGTAAAGCCTTCAAAACAAAATTAAGACTCCAAGGAGGAGAGATTGACTTTATGACAGGCTTGATACGAACCAAAGCCTGTACAAAACAATGAATATCAGGAATATTAGCAATTTTTATGTGGAACAAAACAGAAAGAGCAGAGATTTGTCCTTTCAAGGAAATTGTAGACAAACCCTTATCTAAACCATCCTGAAGAAACTGTAAAATTCTAGAAATTCTAAAAGAATGCCAAGAGAATTTATGAGAACACCATGAAATGTAAGTCTTCCAAACTCGATAATAAATATTTCTAGACACAGATTTACGAGCCTGCAACATAGTATTAATCACTGAGTCAGAGAAACCTCTATGACTAAGCACTAAGCGTTCAATCTCCATACCTTCAAATTTAATGATTTGAGATCCTGATGGAAAAATGGGCCTTGAGATAGAAGGTCTGGCCTTAACGGAAGTGTCCAAGGTTGGCAACTGGACATCCGAACAAGATCTGCATACCAAAACCTGTGTGGCCATGCTGGAGCCACCAGCAGTACAAACAAACGCTCCATTATGATTTTGGAAATCACTCTTGGAAGAAGAACTAGAGGCGGAAAGATATAAGCAGGTTGATAACTCCAAGTAAGTGTGACCGCATCCACTGCTTCCGCCTGAGGATCCCTGGACCTGGACAGATACATGGGAAGTTTCCTGTTTAGATGAGAAGCCACCAGATCTATTTCTGGAAGCCCCCACATCTGAACAATCTGAAAAAAACACATCTGGGTGAAGAGACCACTCCCTCGGATGTAAAGTCTGGCGACTGAGATAATCCGCTTCCCAATTGTCTATACCTGGGATATGGACTGCAGAAATTAGACAGGAACTGGATTCTGCCCATGCAAGTATCCTAGATACTTCTTTCATAGCTTGAGGACTGTGAGTCCCACCTTCATGATTGATATACGCCATGGTTGTGACATTGTCTGTCTGAAAAGAAATAAACGGTTCTCTCTTCAGAAGAGGCCAAAACTGAAGAGCTCTGAGAATCGCACGGAGTTCCAAAATATTGATTGGTAATCTCGCCTCTTCAGATTTCCAAACCCCCTGCGCTGTCAGAGATCCCCAGACAGCTCCCCAACCTGAAAGACTTGCATCTGTTGTGATCACAGTCCAGGCTGGACGAACAAAAGAGGCCCCTTGAACTAAACGATGGTGATCTAACCACCAAGTCAGAGATAGTCGAATATTGGGATTTAAGGATATTAATTGTGATATCTTTGTATAATCCCTGCACCATTGGCTCAGCATACAAAGCTGAAGAGGTCTCATGTGAAAACGAGCAAAGGGGATCGCGTCCGATGCTGCAGTCATGAGACCTAAAACCTCCATGCACATAGCTACTGAAGGGAATAATTGAAACTGAAGGTTCTGACAAGCTGAAACCAATTTCAGACATCTTTTGTCTGTTAGAGACAGAGTCATGGATACTGAATCTTTTTGGAATCCTAAAAAGGTTACCCTTGTCTGAGGAATCAAGGAACTTTTTGGTAAATTGATCCTCCAACCATGTCTTTGAAGAAACAACACTAGTTGATTCGTGTGAGATTCTGCCGAATGTAAAGACTGAGAAATTACCAAGATATTGTCCAAATAAGGAAGCACCGCAATACCCTGCTCTCTGATTACAGAGAGTAGGGCACCGAGAACCTTTGAAAAGATCCTTGGAGCTGTTGCTAGGCCAAAAGGAAGAGCAACAAATTGGTAATGCTTGTCTAGAAAAGAGAATCTCCGAAACTGATAGTGATCTGGATGAATCGGAATATGAAGATATGCATCCTGTAAGTCTATTGTGGACATATAATGCCCTTGCTGAACAAAAGGCAGAATAGTCCTTATAGTTACCATCTTGAATGTTGGTATTCTTACATAACGATTCAACATTTTTAGATCCAGAACTGGTCTGAAAGAATTCTCCTTCTTTGGAACAATGAACAGATTTGAATAAAACCCCAGACCCCGTTCCTGAACAGGAACTGGCACAATTACCCCAGATAGCTCCAGGTCTGAAACACATTTCGGGAAAGCCTGAGCCTTTACTGGGTTCACTGGAATGCGTGAGAGAAAGAAACTTCTCACAGGCGGTCTTACTTTGAAACCTATTCTGTACCCTTGAGAAACAATGTTCTGAATCCAATGATTTTGGATTGAATTGATCCAAACATCCTTGTAAATCTTAGTCTGCCCCCCTACCAGCTGGGCTGGAATGAGGGCCGCAACCTTCATGCGGACTTGGAGGTTGATTTTGATTTTCTAAATGGCTTGGATTTATTCCAGACTGGAGAAGGCTTCCAATTGGAAACCGTTCCCTTAGGGGAAAGGTCAGGTTTCTGTTCCTTATTTTGACGAAAGGAACGAAAACGGTTAGCAGCCCTAAATTTACCCTTAGATTTTTTATACTGAGGCAAAAAAGCTCCCTTCCCCCCAGTGACAGTTGAAATAATAGAATCCAACTGAGAACCAAATAATTTATTACCTTGGAAAGAGAGAGATAGCAACGTTGATTTAGAAGTCAAATCAGCATTCCAAGATTTAAGCCATAAAGCTCTTCTAGCTAAAATAGCTAAAGACATATATCTGACATCAATTCTAATGATATAAAAAATGGCATCACAAATGAAATTATTAGCATGTTGAATTAGCTTAACAATGCTATACACATTATGATCTGGTACTTGTTGTGCTAAAGTTTCCAACCAAAAAGTTGAAGCAGCAGCAACATCAACCAAAGAAATAGTAGGCCTAAGAAGATGACCTGAACATAAATAAGCCTTCCTTAGATAAGATTCAAGTTTCCTATCTAAAAGATCTTTAAAAGAAGTACTATCTGCCGTAGGAATAGTAGTACGTTTAGCAAGAGTAGAGATGGACCCATCAGCTTTGGGGATCTTTTCCCAAAACTCTAATCTATCAGTCAGCAAAGGATACAGTTTCTTGAACCTTGAAGAAGGAGTAAAAGAAGTACCCAGTCTATTCCATTCCCTAGAAATTACATCTGAAATAGCATCAGGAACTGGAAAAACCTCTGGAATAACTACATGAGGTTTAAAAATCGAATTTAAACGTTTACTGGTTTTAATATCAAGAAGACTAGTCTCCTCCATATCTAATGCAATCAACACCTCTTTTAATAAGGAACGAGGCAGAATCTTCTGAACCAGATAGATCCTCATCAGAGATAGATAAATCAGAATGCTGTTGGTCATTTAAAAATTCATCAAATTTATGAGAAGTTTTAAAAGCCCTTTTACGTTTATTAGAAGGTGGTATGACAGACAAAGCCTTCTGAATGGAATTAGAAACAAATTCTCTCACATTAACAGGAATATCCTGAGCATTAGATGTTGAAGGAACAACAACAGGTAATGGATTATTACTAATGGAAATATTGTCTGCATTTGAAAGTTTATCATGACAACTAACACAAACTACAGACGGAGGAACAGTTACCACAAGTTTACAACAAATGCACTTAGCTTTGGTAGAACCGACATCAGGCAGCAGGATTCCAGTAGTAGATTCTGAGACAGGGTCAGATTGAGACATCTTGCAATATGTAATAGAAAAAATAACATATAAAGCAAAATTATCAATTTCCTTATATGACAGTTTCAGGAATGAGAAAGAATGCAAACAAAATAAGCCTCTGGAAACCAGAAGCAAAATAAAATAAGGACTTAAATAATGTCAAAAATCTGGCGCCAAGTATGACGCCCACAACTGACAAAATAATTTTTGACACCAAGAACGTTTGCAACAAACACGAGCGTCATAGATGACGCAACTACGTGAAAACTCTCGGCGCCAACTAAGACGCCGGAAATGACGAAATTACGTCAACAAACATAATTCTCGCGCCAAAAAAGTCTCGCGCCAAGAATGACGCAATAAATTATAGAATTTTGCACTCCTGCGAGCCTAACACCCCTCAATTTAGAAAAAAGAGTCAATTTGAAATTTTTTAGGTAAGAAAAATGATGTTTTTTTATTTTTTTATATGCATTTCCCAAAATGAAACTGATAGTCTGAAAGAAGGAAATATACTGATTAACCTGAATCATGGCAAATATAAGTACAAACATATATTTAGAACTTTACATATAAAGTGCCAAACCATAGCTGAGAGTGTCTTAAATAAAAGAAAACATTCTTACCAAACCAGTACTGAAACGAGAATCAGTAGAGGTAATGGTATATAAGAGTATATCGTCGATCTGGAAAGGGAGGTAGGAGATGAATCTCTACGACTGATAACAGAGAACCTATGAAATAGATCCCCGTTAGGATGACCATTGTATTCAATAGGTGATACTCCCTTCACATCCCTCTGTCATTCACTGCACTCTGAGAGGAACCGGGCTTCAGCATGCTGAGAAGCGCATATCAACATAGAAATCTAGCACAAACTTACTTCACCACCTCCATAGGAGGCAAAGTTTGTAAAACTGAATTGTGGGTGTGGTGGGGGGGGTGTATTTATAGGCATTTTGAGGTTTTCGGAAACTTTGCCCCTCCTGGTAGAAATGTATATCCCATACGTCACTAGCTCATGGACTCTTGCCAATTACATGAAAGAAAGTACACAAGCAATCTAAGTGCAGATTAAAAAGTAGCACTTTAATACATAAACCCAAAATAAAAAATGCAAACTCACAATGTTTAACCTCAAACATATGAGGTATGTTCCAGTATATATGTCTTTAAAGTAAAGTATTTAAGGTTGTAGATCCATCAGGCTATTCATTACCCCTCCACAAAGCAGATATCAACTCAGGCAATAATGGAAACAGTTTAATATCCAACCCAAAGTCAGTGGTGATTCAGGGTTAGTGTGGGTCCACAAAGATCAAATAATCGACACAACCGAGGACCGTATATCAAAACAGGGTAGCGGTACTCTTTAAATAGCCGGCTCCAGTGTGAACCGCTCCTGTCAGATAACCTGTGTCCTTCGTAACAACAGATGTTCTGAAAGAACATTTGTTCTGTTCTTTCAGAAACACCTCTACATCTTATAGCCCACTGAGTTCACACCAGTGGATAAGAAGGAGCAGCAGGACACCTGGCAAGGACTGTGTATGATATATATGAACTTTGCCCTACCCGTTTCTATTTATTTCCTTATAAGGGACATATATGGTAAGATAGTGTTCCTTATATGTTAGTTGACTAAAACAACTCACGTCAACAAAGACACAGGAAATGACGAAACTTGCATCACCCTAGACGCAATTGCGCGCCAAAAAAAAATTTGCACCAAAAATGACGCCATAAAAACGGCATTTTGCGTCCTCGCGAGCCTAGTTTGGAAAACAAAGTCAAATTGAAAGAACTGGAACGCCAGGTAAGAATTAAAAAAAAAAAAAATAATCTTCCCAAACATAAATTCCATACTGAAACTGATAGTCTGCAGAAAAGGGAAATATACAGTACATAGACCTGAATCTTGGCAAATATAAGCAAATACATATATTTAAAACGTTATAACATAAAGCGCCAAACATAGCTGAGAGTGTCTTAAAAAATGATACATACTTACCAGAAGACACCCATCCACATATAGCAGACAGCCAAACCATTACTGAAAAATATCAGCAGAGGTAATGGTATAGGAGTATAACGTTGATCTAAAAAGGGAGGCAGGAGATGATTCCTGATTACAGAGAGCCCTTGAATAGATTTCCCATGGGTGAAACCACTAAATCAACAGGCAATACTCCCTTCACATCCCTCTGATAAACTCTGTACTCAGAGGAATTGGGCTTCAGAATGCTTAGAAGTGCCTATCACAGAAGAAATCAAGCACAACTTACTTCACCACCTCCATAGGGGGCAAAGTTTGTAAAACTGAGGTATGTGTGTGGTGGGAGGTGTATTTATAGGCATTTTGAGGTTTGGGAAACATTGCCCCCTCCTGGTAGGAATGTATATCACATACGTCACTAGCTTATGGACTCTTGCCACTTACATGAAAGAAAACAAAATTTATGCTTACCTGATAAATTTCTTTCTTTTGCGATGTACCGAGTCCACTGACTCATACTTACTTGTGGGATATTATCCTTCCTAACAGGAAGTGGCAAAGAGAGCACCACAGCAGAGCTGTCTATATAGCTCCCCCCTTAACTCCACCCCCCAGTCATTCGACCGAAAGCAAAGGAAGAAAAAGGAGAAACTATAAGGTGCAGAGGTGACTGAAGTTTTCAATAAAAAATACTATCTGTCTTGACTAGACAGGGCGGGCCGTGGACTCGGTACATGCCAAAAGAAAGAAATTTATCAGGTAAGCATAAATTTTGTTTTCTTTTGCAAGTTGTACCAAGTCCACGGATTCATCCTTACTTGTGGGATACCAATACCAAAGCTTTAGGACACGGATGAAGGGAGGGACAAGACAGGAACCTAAATGGAAGGCACCACTGCTTGCAAAACCTTTCTCCCAAAAATAGCCTCCGAAGAAGCAAAAGTATCAAATTTGGAAAATTTGGAAAAGGTATGAAGCGAAGACCAAGTCGCAGCCTTACAAATCTGTTCAACAGAAGCATCATTTTTAAAAGCCTATGTGGAAGCCACTGCTCTAGTAGAGTGAGCAGTAATTCTTTCAGGAGGCTGCTGTCCAGCAGTCTCATAAGCCAAACGGATGATGCTGTTTGCAATTTATAGACATATCAGTACAAGTGGGACACATTCTAAGAGGGGGTTCCACAATGGCTTCTAAACAAATTGAGCAATGAGTTTCCTTAATGTCAGACATGTTGAACAGGCTAGTAATGAGACAAGCAAGCTTGGAAAACACTTTATTTAATGAAAAAAAACACAATTTTCAAAAACGGTACTGTGCCTTTAAGAGAAAAAAAGGCATACACAAACTGCAAAACTGCTTAAAATTGCCTCAAATTTTCCGAAATTTTTACAGTATACCCACTAAGCTTTAGTAAGATTGCACCACAAGTAATCAAGCAATAAACCCCCAAATGAGAAAACCGGATTGACAAGTGTCCAAAACCGGTAAAAAAACCCTGTCAGCACCTTGCCACAGATCTGCTGTGGCGCCTACCTGCCCTTAGGGAACGATAATGTGGGGATAAAGCTTTGATTAGGTCCCAGAAGTGTACCAGGACCTCCGGTGATGTTGCTTGCTGCTTGTCTACAGAAACTAAATGCGCAACCGAGGCGCGAAAATAGGACCCGCCCATCTCACTCAATGTTGCTGGGGCCTACACAAAAATCTACCAACGTTTTTTAAGCCATGTGGGTTATAAAAACCCCTAAATAAGCCAAGTGTACCCTCAAACAGATGTCCCATAAGAAATAAAAACAGTACTCCCAGAACACACAAACGTTTGCCTTATATATCATATACAAACTGAGTGCCCATAAGTTTAGCCCTTTATGCAAGCTAGTAATGCCCCTTATAAAACTAGGATTACTGCTTACCCTTCCCCTAATGGGGATACTGTCAGCCTTTCTGAGTTATCACAGTCTCTGCAGAAAAAATGACTGTACATACCTCATTGCTGTATAGCAAGAAACCGTTCCTCACACTGAAGTTTTCCTGTACTCCTCAGCTTCTGTGGGAACAGCAGTGGACCTTAGTTACAAATGCTAAGATCATCATCCTCCAGGCAGAAATCTTCATCTGTCTTCTGCCTGAGAGTAAATAGTACAACACCGGTACCATTTAAAAATAACAAACTCTTGATTGAAGATAAAATGAAACTAACAGTTTAACACCTCTTTCACTTTACCCTTCCTGCTTAGAGCTGGCAAAGAGAATGACTGGGGGTGGAGTTAAGGGGGGAGCTATATAGACAGCTCTGCTGTGGTGCTATCTTTGCCACTTCCTGTTAGGAAGGAAAATATCCCACAAGTAAGGATGAATCCGTGGACTCGGTACATCTTGCAAAAGAAATAGGATTTCCAATTTAGAAGACCAGGTCAATATCCAAAAGATATAATCCATAAGCACGAGAACAAAATTCATACTCTGAATACTAGGCTGGAGGATCTGGAAGATTGTTCCTGGCGCAATAACATCAGAATAGACGGTCTTCCAGAAACTCCACGGGGAAACAAGCAGGCACTGCACAGGGGTACTGTAAAAATAGTAAAACATCCAGGTTTATTAGACACTTAAAAAACCAGCAAACGCTGAGAGCACATACAAGCAAAAAAGTAAGGCAGACAGACAGTAGGCACAACGTCTCAGAGCTCAGGGCTGAGAGGATGGAAGCTGCTTGGATCAGTGCGCTCTGTTTGTTCCAGAAACTCCAGCCTATGAAGATTTAATCAAATTTACCTTCCTGGTACTTCCTCAAGCATTAGGTCTCCCCAAGGAAAAACTCCCTCTTACTAGAGAGAGAGCCCACAGAGTGGGTAGTAAAAAATGTAATCCTGACAGTACTATACGAGATAGAATGCTAATTTTCAAAGTCTTAAACTTCCAAGACAAGATAGAACTCCCGAAGCAATATAGGAAAAGTGGTTACCTAATTATCGATAACCATACAATTCTGCTTTTCCAAGATTTCTCAAGACAAATAAAAAGGAAGGAGGTCTCCCCTTCCCCCCCCCCCCCCAGTTAGTTGATAGGGGCTACAAATCTATTTGCATATTTTCAATTACGACATTTCGTTAATTCTCAAAATTTGAATTTTGATTCCCTATATCCATGGTTTGAAATTAATGAATGTATTAAAAAGTTTGCAGCAGGTAAATACTCCATCTCTCTTCTAAATAATATCATGCTTGCTAAATAGAGGCAAACCCAATTAAATAAAAACAGAATTTATGCTTACCTGATAAATTTCTTTCTCTTACGGTGTATCCGGTCCACGGCTTCATCCTTACTTGTGGGATATTCTCAATCCCTACAGGAAGTGGCAAAGAGAGCACACAGCAGAGCTGTCCATATAGCTCCCCTCAGGCTCCGCCCCCCCAGTCATTCGACCGACGGATAGGAGAAAAAGGAGAACCATAGGGTGCAGTGGTGACTGTAGTTTTACAAAAATAAATTTAACCTGACTTAATTGCCAGGGCGGGCCGTGGACCGGATACACCGTAAGAGAAAGAAATTTATCAGGTAAGCATAAATTCTGTTTTCTCTTACATTGGTGTATCCGGTTCACAGCTTCATCCTTACTTGTGGGAAGCAATACCAAAGCTTTAGGACACGGATGAAGGGAGGGACAAGACAGGAACCTAAACGGAAGGCACCACTGCTTGCAAAACCTTTCTCCCAAAAATAGCCTCCGAAGAAGCAAAACAATCAAATTTGTAAAATTTTCAAAAAGTATGGAGGGAAGACCAAGTCGCAGCCTTACAAATCTGTTCAACAGAAGCATCATTTTTAAAAGCCCATGTGGAAGCTACCGCTCTAGTAGAATGAGCTGTAATCCTTTCAGGAGGCTGCTGTCCAGCAGTCTCATAAGCCAAACGGATGATGCTTTTCAGCCAAAAGGAAAGAGAAGTCGCTGTAGCCTTTTGACCCCTACGCTTTCCAGAATAGACTACAAACAAAGAAGATGTTTGACGAAAATCTTTGGTTGCCTGCAAATAAAATTTCAACACGAACCACGTCCAAGTTGTGCAACAGACGTTCCTTCTTACAAGAAGGATTATGACACAGAGAAGGAACAACAATTTCCTGATTGATATTCCTGTTAGTAACAACCTTAGGTAAGAACCCAGGCTTGGTACGCAAAACCCCCTTATCAGTATGGAAAACAAGATAAGGCGAGTCACATTGTAATGCAGATAGTTCAGAAACTCTTCGAGCTGAAGAGATAGCAACTAGGAACAAAACTTTCCAAGATAAAAGCTTAATATCTCATAAGCCAACCGGATGATGCTTTTCAGCCAGAAAGACAGAGAGGTAGCAGTCGCTTTTTGACCTCTCCTCTTGCCAGAATAGACAACAAACAAGGATGATGTTTGTCTGAAATCTTTAGTTGCTTTTAGATAGAATTTTAAAGCACGAACCACATCAAGATTGTGTAACAGACGTTCCATTTTAGAAACGGGATTAGGACACAGAGAAGGAACAACTATTTCCTGGTTAATATTCTTATCGGAAACCACCTTTGGAAGAAAACTAGGCTTGGTACGCAAAACAACCTTATCTGTATGGAACACCAGATAGGGCGAGTTACACTGCAAAGCAGACAATTCAGAAACTCTTCGAGCAGAAGAAATAGCTACCAAAAACAAAACCTTCCAAGATAGTAACTTAATATCTATGGAATGTAGAGGTTCAAACGGAACCCCTTGAAGAACTGAAAGAACTAAATTTAGACTCCATGGAGGAGCCACAGGTCTGTAGACAGACTTGATCCTAACTAAGGCCTGTACAAACGCCTGAACATCTGGCACAGCTGCCAGACGCTTGTGCAACAGAATAGACAGAGCAGATATCTGTCCTTTTAAGGAACTAGCTGACAACCCTTTCTCCAATCCTTCTTGGAGAAAAGATAATAACCTTGGAATCCTAATCTTACTCCACGAGTAACCCTTGGATTCGCACCAACAAAGATATTTCCGCCATATCTTATGGTAAATTTTCCTGGTAACAGGCTTTCTAGCCTGGATCAGAGTATCTATAACTGATTCAGAGAACCCACGCTTAGCTAGAATTAAGCGTTCAATCTCCAAGCAGTCAGTTGCAGAGAAACTAGGTTTGGATGCTTGAATGGACCTTGGATTAGAAGGTCCTGCCTCAAAGGTAGCTTCCATGGTGGAGCCGATGACATATCCACCAGGTCTGCATACCAAGTCCTGCGTGGCCACGCAGGAGCTATCAGAATTACTGAAGCCTTCTCCTGTTTGATTCTGGCTACTAGCCGAGGGAGAAGAGGAAACGGTGGAAAGACATAAGCTAGATTGAATGACCAAGGCGCCACTAAGGCATCTATCAATGTCGCCTTGGGATCCCTGGACCTGGACCCGTAACAGGGAACTTTGGAGTTCTGGCGGGACGCCATCAGATCCAGTTCTGGAATGCCCCATAGTTGGGTTAGTTGAGCAAAAACCTCCGGGCGGAGTTCCCACTCCCCCGGATGGAAAGTCTGACGACTCAGATAATCTGCCTCCCAGTTGTCTACTCCTGGGATGTGAATTGCAGATAGATGGCAGGAGTGATCCTCCGCCCATTTGATGATCTTGGATACCTCCCTCATCGCCAGGGAACTCTTTGTTCCTCCCTGATGATTGATGTACGCTACAGCCGTGATGTTGTCCGACTGAAATCTGATGAATTTGGCCTCCGCAAGCTGAGGCCAGGCCTGGAGCGCATTGAATATCGCTCTCAATTCCAAAATGTTTATCGGGAGAAGAGATTCTTCCCGAGACCATAGACCCTGAGCTTTCAGGGAGTCCCAGACCGCACCCCAGCCTAAGAGACTGGCATCGGTCGTGACAATGATCCACTCCGGTCTGTGAAAACTCATTCCCTGAGACAGGTGATCCTGAGACAACCACTAGAGGAGTGAGTCTCTGGTTTTCTGGTCCATTTGTATCTGGGGAGACAAATCTGCATAATCCCCATTCCACTGTTTGAGCATGCACAGTTGCAGTGGTCTTAGATGAATTCGGGCAAAAGGGACTACGTCCATTGCCGCAACCATTAGACCTATTACCTCCATGCACTGAGCCACAGAAGGCTGAGGAATGGCATGAAGAACTCGACAAGTATTCGAAAGTTTTGACTTCCTGACCTCCGTCAGAAAGATTTTCATTTCTACCGAGTCTATTAATGTTCCCAGGAAGGGAACCCTTGTGAACGGGGACAGAGAACTTTTTTCTACGTTCACCTTCCACCCGTGAGACCTTAGAAAGGCCAGGACAATGTCCGTATGAGCCTTTGCTCTAAGAAAGGACGATGCTTGTATTAAGATGTCGTCTAGGTAAGGTGCTACTGCAATGCCCTGCGGTCTTAGTACCGCTAGAAGGGACCCTAGCACCTTAGTGAAAATTCTGGGAGCAGTGGCCAACCCGAAGGGAAGAGCCACGAACTGGTAATGCTTGTCCAGAAAGGCGAACCTTAGGAACTGATGGTGATCTTTGTGGATAGGAATATGCAGGTACGCATCCTTTAAATCCACGGTAGTCATATATTGACCTTCCTGGATCATCGGTAAGATTGTTCGAATGGTTTCCATCTTGAATGATGGAACTCTGAGGAATTTTTTTAGGATTTTTAAATCCAAGATTGGTCTGAAAGTTCCTTCCTTTTTGGGAACTACAAACAGGTTTGAGTAAAACCCCAGTCCTTGTTCTGCGGTTGGAACTGGGTGTATCACTCCCATCTTTAGAAGGTCTTCTACGCAGTGTAAGAACGCCTGTCTCTTTGTCTGGTCTAAAGACAAGCGAGAAATGTGGAACCTTCCCCTTGGAGGAGAGTCCTTGAATTCTAGAAGGTACCCCTGAGCAACAATTTCTAATGCTCAGGGATCTGGAACATCTCTTGCCCAAGCCTGAGCAAATAGAGAAAGTCTGCCCCCTACTAGATCTGGTCCCGGATCGGGGGCTACCCTTTCATGCTGTCTTGGTAGCAGCAGCAGGCTTCTTGGCCTGTTTGCCCTTGTTCCAGCAAAGGTTTCCATGTTGGTTTGGGCTGGGAAGCGTTACCCTCTTGCTTAGTGGCTGTAGAGGTTGAAGCAGGTCCGTTCCTGAAATTGCGAAAGGAACGAAAATTGGCCTTGTTTTTAGCTTTGAAGGGTCTATCTTGTGGAAGGGCATGGCCCTTTTCCCCAGTGATATCTGAAATAATCTCTTTCAACTCTGGCCCGAATAGGGTCTTACCCTTGAAAGGAATATTAAGCAATTTTGTTTTGGACGACACGTCTGCCGACCATGATTTTAGCCAAAGCGCTCTGCGCGCCACGATGGCAAAACCACAATTTTTCGCCGCTAATTTAGCTAACTGAAAAGCGGCATCTGTGATGAAAGAATTAGCCAGCTTCTGGGCGTGAATTCTATCCATGACTTAGTCATAAGAAGTCTCCTTCTGGAGCGAGTTTTCTAGTTCCTCAAACCAAAAAGCCGCTGCAGTGGTTACAGGAATAATGCAAGAAATTGGTTGAAGAAGGAAACCTTGTTGAACAAATATTCTCTTAAGTAATCCTTCTAATTTTTTATCCATAGGATCTTTGAAAGCGCAACTGTCTTCTATTGGTATTGTCGTGCACTTGGGTAGTGTTGAAACTGCCCCCTCTACCTTAGGGACCGTCTGCTACGCGTCCGGTCTAGGGTCAACTATGGGGAACATTTTCTTGAATATAGGAGGGGGAACGAAGGGTACACCTGGTCTCTCCCACTCCCTAGTCACAATATCCGCCACCCTCAGTGTGTACCGGGACCTCTAAGAATTTGTCCATTTTACACAATTTTTCTGGTACCACCAAGGGGTCACAATCATCTAGCGTAGCTAAGACCTCCTTAAGCAGGGCGCGGAGGTGTTCTAGCTTAAATTTAAATGCTATAGTATCTGGCTCTGCCTGCTGAGAAACTTTTCCTGTGTCAGAAATTTCTCCCTCAGACAGGCCATCCCTCACCACCAAGTCAGATTGTTGTGAGGGCACTACAGATAAATTATCCAATGCATCTGATTGCTCATTTTCTGTATTTAAAACTGAGCTATCGCGCTTCCTTGGAAATGCTGGCAGTTTGGATAAAAATGCTGCAAGAGAATTATCCATTACTGCTGCTAACTGTTGCAAAGTAATAGGGATCGATGCGCTAGAGGTACTGGGCATCGCTTGTTGTCGACACAAGAGGAGAGGAAAGAGTACTATCCTCAATACCTTCTGCTAAAGAATCATCTAGGGCTACATTTTTTTTACATCTATTTTTTTTTATTGCCCCAAAATATATCAATTCTGGTGCAAAGTTACCTTTTGGTATAATAAACTCTTTAAGGATAAATTTAAAATCCAGGCCCATCACATAATTTTTCTCCTGCATTTCAATGTGGAAGTTATTGGACCTATTAACTATAAAAGCTTAAATACCATAATATATTATTATGATTCTTTTCTGTTTTGGTTAGATATAAAACAATAGATACAATCACATGGTTTGAAATTAGAATATTGTGAATCTTGGGTATGGATTCTAGCAAAATAAGTTGGTTCTGAAAATAAAATGTAATCTATCCTGGAGAAAGTGCGGTGTGATTTGGATTTGCAGGAGTATGCATGTGTGTCTGGGAATTTAATCCTCCAGACATCTTTGAGTTTAAGAGATGAACAAAAAAAAAAAATATGTAGCTGATTTATTATATTCCACAGTCTTTTTAAGAAGCATTCTATCAATGCTGAGGCAAAGTGTCATATTAAAATCTCTTCTGAGAATCAACCTTTGACTACAGTATGGGTATAGCTTTCTTTTAATCAAATCCCAAAATTCAGGAGAGAAGTAGTTTGGACCATAAACATTGCATAATGTAAATTGGAGGCAATAAAAGCCCCTCTCTGGAACAGCCATAAGGCACGTATATCCATTTCTAAATTATGTCAAAGGATGAATGCTGGCTTGTCCTTTCCAGACATTAAATTATATAACTTAACCACATTAGTCAAAATTGCTTTGGATTGGCTTACAGAATCAAACAAAGTCTCCTCTAGTGAGATAGAGAGCATGTTAATATATCCATTTTCTCTAAAAGCTATTCTCCATTACCCTGCAAAAAAACCTTCCGGTAAATATAACTAATTTACTATCTATCAAAAATGTCATTGTTGCATGGCAAAGAATGTGCACTCTTCAATATATATAGATTACAGATTTTCTTTTTTTTTTTTTTACCTATTCAGGAGAACCCAGAGTTTTCACCGGGAATCCAACATGCGGTTTTTGACCTTTGGTCCCTTAAAGGGCTTAAATACATCTATCAAATACTCTCTTCATCTGGTCAAATAATTTCTTTCAATAATGTAATTCGCATTTTTGAGATCCCTAGATCAAATCTATTTGCATATTTTCAATTACGACATTTCATTAATTCTCAAAATTGGAACTTTGATTCCCTATATCCATGATCTGAAATTTTATTTTATTAGTTTTATTCTTCTATCAAGTGTTTGTTATTTTAAAATAGTGCTGGTATGTACTATTTACTCTGAAACAGAAAAGGATGAAGATTTCTGTTTGTAAGAGGAAGATGATTTTAGCAGACAGTAACTAAAATCGATTGCTGTTTCCACACAGGACTGTTGAGATGAAGTAACTTCAGTTGGGGGAAACAGTTAGCAGTCTTTTCTGCTTAAGGTATGACTAGCCATATTTCTAACAAGACCATGTAATGCTGGAAGGCTGTCATTTCCCCTCATGGGGACCGGTAAGCCATTTTCTTAGTTAAACATAAAAGAATAAAGGGCTTCAAAAAGGGCTTAAAAACTGTAGACATTTTTCTGGGCTAAAACAATTGCTTTACTAGGCATATTATGCAGATTCTAACTAATTATTGGTATTATAATCTTGGGGAACGTTTAGAAAAACGGCAGGCACTGTGTTGGACACCTTTTTCAGATGGGGGGCCTTTCTAGTTATAGACAGAGCCTCATTCTGGGACTGTATAGGGGTTAAATGTAAAAACGGCTCCGGTTCCGTTAATTTAAGGGTTAAAGCTCTGAAATTTGGTGTGCAATACTTTTAATGCTTTAAGACACTGTGGTGAAATTTTGGTGAATTTTGAACAATTCCTTCATACTTTTTCACATATTCAGTAATAAAGTGTTTTCAGTTTGAAATTTAAAATGACAGTAACGGTTTTATTTTAAAACGTTTTTTGTGCTTTGTTGACAAGTTTAAGCCTGTTTAACATGTCTGTACCATCAGATAAGCTATGTTCTATATGTATGAAAGCCAATGTGTCTCCCCATTTAAATTTATGTGATAATTGTGCCATAGTGTCCAAACAAAGTAAGGACAGTAATGCAACAGATAATGTTATTGCCCAAGATGATTCCTCAAATGAGGGGAGTAAACATGATACTACATCATCCCCTACTGTGTCTACACCAGTTATGCCCACACAGGAGGCCCCTAGTACATCTAGTGCGCCAATACTTATTACCATGCAACAATTAACGGCTGTAATGAATAACTCCATAGCAAATCTTTTATCCAAAATGCCTACTTATCAGAGAAAGCACGATTGCTCTGTTTTAAACACTGAAGAGCAAGAGGACGCTGATGATAACTGTTCTGACATACCCTCACACCAATCTCAAGGGGCCATGAGGGAGGTTTTGTCTGATGGAGAAATTTCAGATTCAGGAAAAATTTCTCATCAAGCTGAACCTGATGTTGTGACATTTAAATTTAAATTAGAACATCTCCGCGCAATGCTTAAGGAGGTGTTATCTACTCTGGATGATTGTGACAATTTGGTCATTCCAGAGAAATTATGTAAGATGGACAAGTTCCTAGAGGTTCCGGTGCCCCCCCGACGCTTTTCCTATACCCAAGCGGGTGGCGGACATAGTAAATAAAGAGTGGGAAAGGCCCGGCATACCTTTTTGTCCCCCCCCCCCCTATATTTAAGAAATTATTTCCTATAGTCGACCCCAGAAAGGACTTATGGCAGACAGTCCCCAAGGTCGAGGGGGCGGTTTCTACTCTAAACAAACGCACTACTATTCCTATCGTAGATAGTTGTGCTTTCAAAGATCCTATGGATAAGAAATTAGAGGGTTTGCTTAAAAAGATTTTTGTACAGCAAGGTTACCTTCTACAACCAATTTCATGCATTGTTCCTGTCACTACGGCAGCGTGTTTCTGGTTCGAGGAACTAGAAAAATCGCTCAGTAAAGAATCTTCGTATGAGGAGGTTATGGACAGAGTTCAAGCACTTAAATTGGCTAACTCTTTTGTTTTAGATGCCGCTTTGCAATTAGCTAGATTAGCGGCGAAAAATTCAGGGTTTGCTGTCGTGGCGCGCAGAGTGCTTTGGCTAAAGTCTTGGTCAGCGGATGTGTCTTCCAAGACAAAATTGCTTAACATTCCTTTCAAAGGTAAAACATTATTTGGACCTGATTTGAAAGAGATTATTTCAGATATCACTGGGGGAAAGGGCCACGCCCTTCCACAGGATAGGTCTTTTAAGGCTAATAATAAGCCTAATTTTCGTCCCTTTCGCAGAAACGGACCAGTCTCTAATTCTGTATCCTCTAAGCAAGAGGGTAATACTTCACAACCCAAACCAGCCTGGAAACCAATGCAAGGCTGGAACAAGGGTAAGCAGGCCAAGAAGCCTACCACTGCTACCAAAACAGCATGAAGGGATAGCCCCCGATCCGGGACCGGATCTAGTGGGGGGCAGACTTTCTCTCTTTGCTCAGGCTTGGGCAAGAGATGTTCAGGATCCTTGGGCGCTAGAAATAGTTTCTCAAGGTTATCTCCTGGAATTCAAGGAACTACCCCCAAGGGGAAGGTTCCACAGGTCTCAATTATCTTCAAACCAAATAAAGAGACAGGCATTCTTACATTGTGTAGAAGACCTGTTAAAGATGGGAGTGATACATCCAGTTCCAATAAGAGAACAAGGAATGGGATTTTATTACAATCTGTTCATAGTTCCCAAAAAAGAGAGAACATTCAGACCAATTTTGGATCTAAAGATCCTAAACAAATTTCTCAGGGTACCATCGTTCAAAATGGAAACTATTCGAACGATCCTACCTACTATCCAGGAAAATCAATTTATGACTACCGTGGATTTAAAGGATGCGTACCTACATATTCCTATCCACAAGGAACATCATCAGTTCCTAAGGTTCGCTTTTCTGGACAAGCATTACCAGTTTGTGGCACTTCCATTTGGATTAGCCACTGCTCCAAGGATTTTCACAAAGGTACTAGGGTCCCTTCTAGCGGTTCTAAGACCAAGGGGCATTGCAGTAGTACCTTACTTGGACGACATCCTGATTCAAGCGTCGTCCCTGTCAAAAGCAAAGGCTCATACGGACATCGTCCTAGCCTTTCTCAGATCTCACGGATGGAAGGTGAACAAAGAAAAAAGTTTTCTGTCCCCGTCAACAAGAGTTCCCATCTTGGGAACAATAATAGATTCCTTAGAAATGAGGATTTTTCTGACAGAGGTCAGAAAATCAAAACTTCTAAGCTCTTGCCAAGTACTTCATTCTGTTCCTCGTCCTTCCATAGCGCAGTGCATGGAAGTAATAGGATTGATGGTTGCAACAATGGACATAGTTCCTTTTGCACGAATTCATCTAAGACCATTACAACTGTGCATGCTCAGACAGTGGAATGGGGATTATACAGACTTGTCTCCGACGATTCAAGTAGATCAAAAGACCAGAGATTCACTCCGTTGGTGGCTGACCCTGGACAATCTGTCACAGGGAATGAGCTTCCACAGACCAGAGTGGGTCATTGTCACGACCGACGCCAGCCTAGTGGGCTGGGGCGCGGTCTGGGAATCCCTGAAAGCTCAGGGTCTATGGTCTCGGGAAGAGTCTCTTCTCCCGATAAACATTCTGGAACTGAGAGCGATATTCAATGCTCTTAGAGCTTGGCCTCAACTAGCAAAGGCCAAATTCATAAGGTTTCAGTCAGACAACATGACGGCCGTTGCATATATCAATCATCAGGGGGGAACAAGGACTTCCCTGGCGATGAAAGAAGTGACCAAGATAATTCAATGGGCGGAGGATCACTCCTGCCACTTGTCTGCGATCCACATCCCAGGAGTGGAAAATTGGGAAGCGGATTTTCTGAGTCGTCAGACATTCCATCCGGGGGAGTGGGAACTCCATCCGGAAATCTTTGCCCAAATAACTCAATTATGGGGCATTCCAGACATGGATCTGATGGCGTCTCGTCAGAATTTCAAGGTTCCTTGCTACGGGTCCAGATCCAGGGATCCCAAGGCGACCCTAGTAGATGCACTAGTAGCACCTTGGACCTTCAACCTAAATTATGTATTCCCACCGTTTCCTCTCATCCCCAGGCTGGTAGCCAGGATCAATCAGGAGAGGGCCTCTGTGATCTTGATAGCTCCTGCGTGGCCACGCAGGACTTGGTATGCAGACCTGGTAAATATGTCATCGGCTCCACCATGGAAGCTACCTTTGAGACAGGACCTTCTTGTTCAGGGTCCATTCGAACATCCGAATCTGGTTTCCCTCCAACTGACGGCTTGGAGATTGAACGCTTGATTTTATCAAAGCGTGGGTTTTCAGATTCTGTAATAGATACTCTGATTCAGGCTAGAAAGCCTGTAACTAGAAAAATTTACCATAAAATATGGAAAAAATATATCTGTTGGTGTGAATCTAAAGGATTCCCATGGAACAAGATAAAAATTCCTAAGATTCTATCCTTTCTACAAGAAGGTTTGGAGAAAGGATTATCTGCAAGTTCTCTGAAGGGACAGATCTCTGCTTTATCTGTTTTACTTCACAAAAGACTGGCAGCTGTGCCAGATGTTCAAGCATTTGTTCAGGCTCTGGTTAGGATCAAGCCTGTTTACAGACCTTTGACTCCTCCCTGGAGTCTAAATCTAGTTCTTTCAGTTCTTCAAGGGGTTCCGTTTGAACCCTTACATTCCGTAGATATTAAGTTATTATCTTGGAAAGTTTTGTTTTTGGTTGCAATTTCTTCTGCTAGAAGAGTTTCAGAGTTATCTGCTCTGCAGTGTTCTCCGCCCTATCTGGTGTTCCATGCAGATAAGGTGGTTTTGCGTACTAAGCCTGGTTTTCTTCCGAAAGTTGTTTCCAACAAAAATATTAACCAGGAGATAGTTGTACCTTCTTTGTGTCCGAATCCAGTTTCAAAGAAGGAACGTTTATTACACAATTTGGACGTAGTCCGTGCTCTAAAATTCTATTTAGAGGCTACTAAAGATTTCAGTCAAACATCTTCCTTTTTTGTTGTTTATTCTGGTAAAAGGAGAGGTCAAAAAGCGACTTCTACCTCTCTTTCCTTTTGGCTTAAAAGCATTATCCGATTGGCTTATGAGACTGCCGGACGGCAGCCTCCTGAAAGAATCACAGCTCACTCCACTAGGGCTGTGGCTTCCACATGGGCCTTCAAGAACGAGGCTTCTGTTGACCAGATATGTAAGGCAGCGACTTGGTCTTCACTGCACACTTTTGCCAAATTTTACAAATTTGATACTTTTGCTTCTTCGGAGGCTATTTTTGGGAGAAAGGTTTTGCAAGCCGTGGTGCCTTCCATTTAGGTGACCTGATTTGCTCCCTCCCTTCATCCGTGTCCTAAAGCTTTGGTATTGGTTCCCACAAGTAAGGATGACGCCGTGGACCGGACACACCAATGTTGGAGAAAACAGAATTTATGCTTACCTGATAAATTACTTTCTCCAACGGTGTGTCCGGTCCACGGCCCGCCCTGGTTTTTTAATCAGGTCTGATGAATTATTTTCTCTAACTACAGTCACCACGGTATCATATGGTTTCTCCTATATATATTTCCTCCTGTCCGTCGGTCGAATGACTGGGGTGGGCGGAGCCTAGGAGGGATCATGTGACCAGCTTTGCTGGGACTCTTTTCCATTTCCTGTTGGGGAAGAGAATATCCCACAAGTAAGGATGACGCCGTGGACCGGACACACCGTTGGAGAAAGTAATTTATCAGGTAAGCATAAATTCTGTTTTTAAATCTATGGTAGACATAAATTGACTCTCTAGCACTAAACTAAGTACAGTGCGAATGTCTCAATTTTAAATTTCAGAATTTTAAGAAATTTATTTTGTTTTGAGATCCAAAGAAAAACTTAACTTTCATGCCAATTTTGGAACAATGAAAGGATAGAAAAGAGTAATTACTCCAATAGCCTCTAAGTCTGTTACACATGCCAAGTAGACTCTGGGCTTGAGACAGGACAAATCTTCAAGGAGACTGAAAGCCTATGCAGTACCCTTCAGAAATAATGTTCAGTGCCCATAGGATCCTGAACCAACGTCTCCTCAGTCTTCTGAAAAAAGGTTCGATCTGCCCCCCACCAGTCTGGTTCAGGGGCCACATCTTCATGTAGATTTGGAGTACAGTGCAAGCTTTGTGGACATAGCCCAAGAGGAACCAGGAGGAGGATCTTTGCATCTTAGACTTACGAAAGGAGTGATAACGTCCAACAGACTTAAACCTGTCCTTAGCTTTGTTGTCTTGTGACAGGAAAGCTCCCTTAACCCTCCAGCAACTGTTGCAATAATAGCATGCAGTCCATGTGCAAACAATATCTTTCCCTGGAAAGGAAGAGAAAATAAATCTGCTTTTTTAGATATCATGCCAGCAAACCATGACTTGAGCCATGAGCTTCTATTAGCCAGAACAGTCATAGAATCACTTTTCTCATAAATGAGAATCATTTCAACAGCTGTGACAGATATGAAACAGTTTTTAGTCTCGACCAACCTCAAGGTAATTTGTTCAAGGGAAGCTTCTTGAGAAAAAAGGTCAAAAATGTTGTCAAACCAGACTGCCGCAACGCAAGTTACACTGACAGCTGGGCAAATCTTATTGTCTGCCACCTGAAAGGATCACATGTGAAGGCTTTCAAGCTTAAAGGGACAGTCTACACCAGAAATTGTTATTGTTTTAAAAGATAGATAATCCCTTATTACCCATTCCCCAGTTTTGCATAACCAACACAGTTATATTAATATACTTTTAACCTCTGTGATTATCTTGTATCTAAGCCTCTGCAAGCTGCCCCTTTATTTCAGTTCTTTTGACAGACTTGCAGTTTAGCCAATCAGTGCCTGCTCCCAGATAACTTCACGTGCACAGTGTTTTAACCCCTTAACGACATGTGTCGTACAGGGTACGTCGCACACAACCTGGTCTTTAAAGACCAGCGACGTACCCTGTACGACGTTGGGGTTGAAAGCGGCTGGAAGCGATCCTGATCGCTTCCAGCCGCTTTCCGGTTATTGCAGTGATGCCTCGATATCGAGGCATCACTGCAATAACATTTTACCCCATCCGATGCAGAGAGAGCCACTCTGTGGCCCTCTCTGCACCGGACATCGATGACCCGCAATCGTTGGTGGGTGGGAGCCGACATGGGAGGCGGGTGGGCGGCCATCGGTGGATTATTGTGCAGAGGTGGGCGGGATCGCTGGGGGCGCGCACGGACACACGCGCGTGCACGGGGGAGGCGGGCGGGCGCATGCACGGGGAGGGAGCGGGTGGGACCCATTACACTATGGAACAGATTTAGTTTAAATTTAGAGGGAGAGAGGGGGGGATATAAAATTTAATATAGATAATTGAAGTGATCTGGGAGGGGGTGGGGGTTTAGTCTTGGTGGGGGGAAGCTACACTACAGAAAAGTGGGGGGGGAATAAAAAATATATATTTTTTTGTAAACTGGGTACTGGCAGACAGCTGCCAGTACCCAAGATGGCTCCCAATAATGTAGAGGGGGAGGGTTAGAGAGCTGTTTTGGGGGGGATCAGGGAGGTTTGGGGCTAAGGGGGATCCTACACAGCAGCATATGTAAATATGCTTAAAAAAAGATTAATTAAAAAAAAGATACCTTTTATTTTAGTACTGGCAGACTTTCTGCCAGTACTTAAGATGGCGGGGACAATTGTGGGGTGGGGGAGGGAAGAGAGCTGTTTGGGAGGAATCAGGGGGTCTGATGTGTTAGGTGGGAGGCAGATCTCTACCCTAAAGCCAACATTAACCCTGCAAGTTCCCTACAAGATCCTTAATTAACCCCTTCACTGCTAGACATAATAAACGTGTGATGTGCAGCGGCATTTAGCAGCCTTCTAATTACCAAAAAGCATCGCCAAAACCATTTATGTCTGCTATTTCTGAACAAAGGGGATCCCAGAGAAGCATTTACAACCATTTATGCCATAATTGCATAAGTTGTTTGTAAATAATTTCTGTGAGAAACCTAAAATTGCGAAAAAATTTACGTTTTTTAAAAATTTGATCGCATTTGGCGGTGAAATGGTGGCATTAAATATACCAAAATGGGCCTAGATCAATACTTTAGGTTGTCTACTACACTACACTAAAGCTAAAATTAACTCTACAAGCTCCCTAATTAACCCCTTCCCTGCTGGGCATAAAACACGTGTGGTGCGCAGTGGCATTTAGCAGCCTTCTAATTACCAAAAAGCAACACCAAAGACATAGAAGTCTGCTATTTCTGAACAAAGGGGATCCCAGAGAAGCATTTACAACCATGTATGCCATAATTGCACAAGTTGTTTGTAAATAATTTCTGTGAGAAACCTAAAGTTTGTGAAAAAATTTGTGAAAAATTGAACAATTTTTTTTTTATTTGATCGCATTTGGCGGTGAAATGGTGGCATGAAATATACCAAAATGGACCTAGATCAATACTTTGGAATGTCTTCTAAAAAAAAATATATACATGTCAAGGGATATTCAGGTATTCCTGACAGATATCAGGGTTCCAATGTAACTAGCGCTCATTTTGAAAAAAGTGGTTTTGAAATAGCAAAGTGCTACTTGTACTTATTGCCCTATAACTTTAAAAAAAAAAAGCAAAGAACATGTTAACATTGGGTATTTCTAAACTCAGGACAAAATTTAGAAACTATTTAGCATGGTTGTTTTTTGGTGGTTGTAGATGTGCAACAGGTTTTGGGGGTCAAAGTTAGAAAAAGTGTGTTTTTTTTTCCATTTTTTCCTTATATTTTATAATTTTTTTAATAATAAATTATAAGATATGATTAAAATAATGTTATCTTTAGAAAGTCCATTTAGTGGCGAGAAAAACGGTATATAATATGTGTGGGTACAGTAAATGAGTAAGAGGAAAATTACAGCTAAAAACAAACACCACAGAAATGTAAAAATAGCCCTGGTCTTTAAGGGAAATTGAAAAATGGCCTTGGTCCTTAAGGGGATATATATGAAATACATGAACTAACACCCTCTAGTGGTGAAAAACTGTTAAAATGCATAATGAAAAGAGGTGGCCTTCAAGGTCTAAGAAATTAGCATATGAACCTCCTAGGTTAAGCTTTCAACTAAGAATACCAAAAGAATAAAGCAAAATTGGTGATAAAAGTAAATTGGAAAATTGTTTAAAATTACATGCTCTATCTGAATCATGAAAGTTTATTTTGGCCTAGACTGTCCCTTTAATATCCATGGCTCATTAAGCAAGGTGTTGTCCTCTAAAGGACTAGTAGTCCACCTAGCCAGAGTGGAGATTGCACCACAGTTTCCCATACCTCCAATTTTTAAAACACAGGAACCCCAGCACAAGTCTTGTATGCAAATATCACTTTTAACCTTTCAAGTGCCAGTATTCTAAATCTTTATACATTACAGCCACCTAGTGGTCAAATCTATTTACAATTAAAAGAAATAATACATTCTTAACGTCAATGTACACAATATATCTTATTCAGATAGCTGCTACACTTTATTTTCCAATTAAAATATTAACCTTCATATACTATACTAGCCCTAACCCTAGTATACTAGCGAAAACTACAAGAACGTTCATCAATTTAGCAAGAGATGTTTCCTATAACCCAAAAAAAAATCATATAAATTACAAAAACACTCCTGCTGTCTAATTCCCTATTCAAACCCCTAAAGTGAAAATCAATCCTTGCGTTTGTAAAACGCTGTGATTGACCATTGAAACAAATAAAGGGGTCTTTTATTCATGAAGTATAAAATACTTCATGCTGAAAGCTCCTTGTTTCAAGCATTCGCTGTTTTGAGCTGCTAAGGCAGAACGCTGTTTTACTATAAGGCGACGTTTCCACCGCTTAGCAAACAGCGTGGGGTAAATTCAGCTCAAAAGGGCGCCATGCCGGATTTCCCGCACGGCTATTGGCTAAGAGGTAAAAAAACGTCACCTCAAGCAAAACAGTTCTGTCGTGGGCTGCCATAGCAGCTCAGAACGGCAAATGCTTGAAACAAGTAAAGGAGCTTTCAGCATTAAAGGGACATGAAAACAATTTTTTTTCTTTCACGATTCAGATAGAGAATACAATTTTAAACAACTTTCCAGTTTACTTCTGTTATCAAATTTGCTTCATTCTCTTGGTATCATTTGGTGAAGGAGCAGCAATGCACTACTGGTTTCTAACTGAACACATCGGTGAGCCAATGACAATCAGTATATATATTGTTGCTTCTGAGCTTTCCTAGATAAACTTTTCAGCAAAGGATAAAAAGAGAAGGAAGCAAATTAAATAATATAAGTAAATTGGAAAGCTGTTTAAAATTGCATGCTCTCTCAATAAAGAAAGAAAAAAATTGGGTTGCATGACTAAGTATTTTAAAGAAGCATCAGCTGAGGCAAAAATATAAAATTGTAATTTTTTTTTTTTTTTAAAGTATGCAACGAGAACCAAGTGGCCGTCTTGCAGATCTGTTCCACAGAGGCCTCATTTTTAAAGGTCCGGGAAGAGGAGACAGTCCTAGTGTAATGAGCCGTGAATCTCTCAGGAGGCTGTTGTCCAGCTGTCTTATAAGCAAACTAATAATATAACACTTCTCAACCAAAAAGAAAGAATAAAAGAAGTGGCCTTCTGGTCCTTCCATTTACCAGAGATTACCACAAAAAAGGGCAGTAGATTGACAAAAATCTCTAGTTGCCTGCAGATAGAACTTCAGGGCACGTACAACATCCAGGTTGTACAACTGCAGAGCCAAAAGCTTTGAGACTCTACGAGCAGAAGAAATAACAAAAGAAACAAAAAAAACTTTCCAAGATAAAAGATTAATATGAACAGAGTGCATATGCACAAACCCCTAAAAACAAAATTAAGGCTCCATGGAGGAGCAACTGCTTTAAATACAGGCTTGATTCTGACCAAAGCCTGAAACAAGGATTGAACAACTGGCAAGTCCCTGAAGAAAGGGCAGAAAGCGGGGAACCCTCAGCTGACTCCAAAGGAAAACCTTTAGATTCGCACCAAAAAAGGTATTTACATCACACCTTATGGTAAGTCTTGAGAGTTACCTCTGAAGCCTGGTATCAATAACCTTTTCTGAAAAACCTCGTCTAGACAAGACTTGGCGTTTAATCTCCAATCAGCTTCAGATAATCTAGGTCTGGAAGGAGGTAAAGACCCTCAAGTAGAAGGTCCTTCCTCAGAGACAACTTCCAAGGGGGAAGGAAAGACATCCTTACCAAGTCCGCAAAGCCAAGCTGTGGCAATTAAAATCACTGACACCCGCTCCTGTTTGATACGAACCATCAGCCTGAGGAAACAGCAATTTTATAGCTGAGAAACGCGTAGCATTAGGGGGGCTACATGTCTATGCCCTCCTATCACTTGAAGCTTTTGAACTAAGGAACTTTTTTCCAAATGTACCTTCCATCCGTGAGATGGCAGGAAGGCTAACAACATTTCAGTGTGGGATCTTGCTTGTTGAAAGGATGGTGCCTGGACCAAGATGTCATCCAAATAGGGCACCACTGCAATGCCCCGCAATGGGAGTATCGCCAACAGGGATCCCAGAACCTTCGAGAAAATGCTGGGAGCCGTGGCAAGACCGAATGGAAGAGCCACAAACTGGAAGTGTTTGTCTATAAATGCGAACCTTAGAAACTTGTGATGGTCCCTGTGGATGGGAACATGCAGGTACGTGTCCTTTAAATCCACGGTTGTCATAAATTGACCCTCTTAGATCAAAGGAAGAATGGAACGAATAGTTTCCATCTTGAAGGATGGTACTCTGAGGAATTTGTTTAGACTCTTGAGATCTAAAATTGGTCCGAAGGTTCCCTCCTTTTTGGGAACCACAAACAGATTGAAATAGAACCCCAGACTCCATTCCTGCATCGGAACAGGAACTATCACTCCCAGGTCAGAGAAGTCCCGTACACAGTGTAAGAAAGCCTCTCTTTTTGTCTGGTCTGCAGGTAATCTTGAAAGCAGAAACCTGCCCCTGGGAGGAAAGTTCTTGAACTCTAGTTTGTATCCCTGGGACACGATATCCACCGCCCAGGGATCCTGAACATCTCGAACCCAAGCCAGAGTGAAGGAAAGTCTGCCCCCCCTACAAGATGCGGTCCCGGATTGGGGGCAGACCCTTCATGCTGTTTTTGATTCAATAGCAGGCTTTTTGGATTGTTTTCCCTTGTTCCAAGACTGATTGGGTCTCCAGGAAGGTTTGGACTGCTCCTGCTTGGAAGAGGAAGGATTTCCCATGAAATTTCGAAACAAACGAAAATTACTCTAACGTCCCTTTTGTTTATTTCTCTTATCCTGAGGGAGAAAATTACGCTTTCCTCCCGTAATGTCAGAAATTATTTCCGTCAAACCCGGTCCAAACAAGGTCTTTCCCTTGTAAGGATTCACCAAAAGTTTACACTTAGATGACACATCGGCAGACCAAGATTTTAACTATAAAGCTCTGCGGGCTAGCACAGCAAACCCCGAAATCTTTGCTCCCAGCTTAATAACCTGTAGGGAAGCATCCGTAATAAAGGAATTGGCCAACTTAAAAACCTTCATCCTATCCTGGATCTCTTCAAGGGGAGTGTCTGTCCTAATAGAATCAGACAACGCATTAAACCAGTATGCCGCCGCACTAGTGACAGTAGCAATGCACACTGCAGGTTGCTATTGTAAACCCTGGTGTACATACATCTTCTTGAGTAACCCCTCTAATTTTTTTGTCCATAGGATCCTTAAAGGCACAAATATCGTCTATGGGAATAGTAGTTCTCTTAGCCAGAGTGGAAATCGCCCCTTCCACCTTGGGTACTGCCTGCCAAGACACCTTGATAGGGTCTGCTATGGGAAACATCTTTTTAAATATAGGGGATGGAGAAAAAAAAAGGATACCTGGTCTCTCCCATTCCTTAGCAATGATCTCAGTAGCTCGATCTGGTATAGGAAAAACCTCCACCATGGAGGGTACATCAAAATATTTGTTTAGCTTACTGGATTTCTTAGGATAAACTATGACCGTGGTGTCGCTGTCGTCCAATGTAGCTAAAACCTCTGAGTAACAGACGGAGGTGTTCTAGCTTAAACCTGAAAGACAACTTCAGTATCAGCAGGAGGAATTACACTGTCAGAATCTGAGATTTCACCCTCAGATGCTATCGAAGTATCCTCCTCCTCAGGCTTTTGGGAGGGGGCATTCGAAATAGTAACAACTGCGTCAGTAACCTAGCTTACTGAATGTTTATTTTTCCGCTTGCGCTTTCCCTGCAGCATGGGAAAAGCAGACAACGCATCAGAAACTGCAGAGGACACAAGGGAAGCGATGTCTTGCAATGTAACTCCAGGGGGAGTTGGAGAGGAAGCGCAGGGCACTGCATGTGTGGGCGGTAAAAGTTGGGACGCTTGAGGAGAAAGCTGCGGCATATATTGAACATTGTCAGACTCCTGAACAGCATCCGCCTTAGAAAATGTTGGCTCAGAAAAAAGTCTATCCCTATAATTTAAAGTTCTCTCAATACATGAGGAACAGAAAGGGATTGGTGGTTTCACATTGGCATCAAAACATAATGAACAAGTAACATTTTGCAGGGCCTCTTGGTCCATTCTGACTCACAATGGATCAAATTAAAACTTACATTTTTAATAAAAATTAAAACAGAAAAAAACATTACTGTCTCTTTAAAACGTAAACGTAACTTTTTTACTTCTCTATGCAGATAAGACCAAATAGCTACGCAAATACTGCAGAACACCTCTACACCTCAGCTTAACTTTGCTGAGGTGCCCACCTGCCCTGCTGACACCGGCTACCAATCCCCTCAGCAAAACGATCCGGAAATCGGCTGTAGATAATAATGAACCGCTGTCAGGTCCTAGAAACGCATGCCTTTAGTCAAACATGCGGATTCCTGACTGAAATTGCTCTCCCATTCCTCCCGATCACAGGAAGTGATGAAAAAGTGGCGCGCAACACAAATTGCCGCCTCACATAGCTCCGCCCATCATGGGCGTCCCAAAAAAAGTAATCTCCCGGTCGGCATCTTATTACTAAAGGTAAAGAGAATGACTGGGGTGGGAGGTGATATAAAATAGCTTTGAAGTGGTGCTCTTTGCTGCCTCCTGCTGGGTGATATATGAGTGATATATCCCAATAGTAATTAGATGATCTGTTGACTCATCGTGTCATTAGAAAGAAATAGATTTCCAATATAGAAATAAAGGGGTCCTTCTCTGAGGCTAATCAATATATAGCAGCAGAGATCTAGCTATCTGCGCCATTAGAGCTCATGCTAGACTCCAGGATCAAGGGCTCCACACTGCTTTAGCCTATTAAATATCCTGACCCCAGGAAATACACTCACTTCCAGCCCCCTTATGAAGGATTCAGGCGCCCCTGTGTCACCAGCCACTGAGTCCCTTAACGAGTCCCCCATTAAGGGGAAAATAATAAAGGACTTACCCTCCAGGGCCTCTGCTGTGTCATAGATACAGCAAGATAAGGTCTCCAGACTTTTGACAGTTTCAACTGTAGGGTAGACACGGGGCTTCAGGTTTGACAGATTCAGACGACCTCTGACAGGGACCTGTAGAAAAAACCCCAGAGTAACCATCCCTGGTTTTCTATATAGGGGTAGCAGAAATGTTGGAAGGTAAGAAAGACTATCTCGCCGTCTTCAAACTGCTGAAAACCACCATTACTGTAATAAGTATCATTTTTGGATTACAATTTTTTATGAGATTATATCAACATAATGTCCCATTTTGAATCAAAGTTTATGTTCCAGATGTTTCTGTTGCTCACATTACATATCCAACTTCGTAGGGCCAGATTTATAAGCCAGGAGGACAGGGGAGTACATTTTTGCCCCTGTCCAACCAGCATCACCACCCCATATTTAACATTGCACGCTACAGCTACTGTGCAATGCCGCCCCCACACTCGTGCAGCCAATCACATGCTAGCATGGGCTGTCAATCTCCCTGGTCAGAAAAGTCTGGGGGGATTGAGAAATAACAGATGCTTGCAGCCAGATCATTGATAAATCTGGCCCATTGTGAAAAAGCCCCCCTAAATACCGGGATTGTGACTGAAACCTGTCATGCTTTTCCTTTAAAAACAAACTATGTTTATAAGGTTAAATACATTTCACTTACACAATATTTAAAGGTGGTAAATTTAATAAACAATAGGCAATTACAATAAGAGTAAGAGAAGCGTCTAACATACAAGGCTCTATTCCTCTACCCTATCTACACTATAGACTAATGCCTGTGAGTGGGTGCATGCAAAGAAAGCTGAAGTCTGTCTCTATTACCTTTGGTGTTATTTTTGTCCTTCCTACCTGTTCTTTCCACAGCATATTTAAAGCAATATAGCCCCACCTTGAAGATTGTCTTAACCAATCAAATGCTTAACTGTCCAGTTGATAAATCCCAGCAAAAGTAGTGAGATACCTGTAGGTGTCACCCTTGTCCAAGAAATGACATTTGACAGGACTCCAGAGCATAAGCGATTAGCCTCCTTTGATGTTGGACAATGCTGTTTATGACCCTTTTATAAGAGCATGGGCTATATACTTCCTTTGAAGTTCCAGGAATGATATGAAGTTATGGTGCTGACCCATCCAAAGACTTCATAAGCCTTTAGCTCTGTGATAAGGACATCCTTTGAAGTTCTGTTCAGAGATACCATCTGTTGTATTCCAGTCTAGTACATATTTGCAATGAGATACCAGTCTCAAGAAACAGGTTTAATCTTTAAAGTTCTGTTCAGAGATACCATCTCCAGTTTCATTTGTCCCAAGAAACTGGTTTATATTAAGTCTGAATTCAACAAGAAATTGTAATCCAAAATGATACTTATTACAATTACTCTTACTAAAGAGGATTACATGGACACAGCATAGCCCCAATCCTTGCTTGCAGGGAAAAGTACCCATTAAAGGATTAACATCTTCAGACACCATCTTCGCACATCCTCCTGATGTACAAGGCAAAGAATGACTGGGGGTTTATGAGAAGTGGAAGTGATACTTAACAGCTTTGCTGTGGTGTTCTTAGCCACCTCCTGGTGGCCAGGAGTTGAATTCCCACTAGTAATTGAATGGATTTGTGGACTCTCCATTCCATTGGAAAGAAATAAACATTTCATTATATCTACAAGATCGTCAGCTTCTTGTGCAAATTAATGAAACAGATTGGTGCATATAGACTCTGCAGGAGCTCAGACCAAACTAATACATGCCAAGACAAGATCAGCCCTAGGTATGTGCAGAAAGTGACGATTTCTGAGAAAATTATGCTAGGTGACATTTTAAAAACTTACAATAAAGAAAAGAAAAAAACAACTAGAAGTCATCTTCTGAAGCTTATTTTATTACTGGTAAGCACAACATAAAAATCTCTGTGCCTATCAATTTAGATGTTATCAGTTGTCACGCACTATAATAAGCATGTCAGTGGCTTATGTTTCTCATACACAATGTATTTGCTCCAGAATTTATATGATATAACCGTATGAGAAAAGCACGTTTCAACAAACTGTAAAATATATATATGTTATTCTTTCAGTTACTGTGTGGTGTAGATAATTTAGTCCTATACAAGTTATCAACATATTTTTACAATGCTGTTCCATACTATAGTAAACTTTGATTGTAGCATAAATATCTTCTTAGTTGTACGCTACTTGTACCATTTTTATTCAGCTTACATCCAGTGTGGATACATAATGTACTTGTAGCCTGTAGAATTTGCAAGGATTTTTCTCTCACTTTCTGGCAGTAGTTACCAACGACCCCAAACATAATTTAAAATGTCTGCAAATGAGAACTACAAATTCCAGATATGTATCTTATAAGGCACAGCAAAGTATTTAGAACGTGATCTGGCAGTCGTGATGTTCTTGAGCTTAATCCATTTCCACTTCTGCTGGATCTATTGTGTTCTCATTCTTTACCCAGGTCACAGGTGGTGGCACGTATGGGTCGTAGTTCCATCTGGGATACACACGCTTATAAAGATTCATTAGTACTGTATCCTGCGACTTCAGCTGATTGTCAAAAAAACATTTCATATGTCCATGGGTTCCTAGCAAAAAGAACACCACAATTTAGGTACAAAATACAATGGATATTGGAGTAATGGAACAGGTAGGAAAGCAAATTAAACCAGCTTGTTTGGCTTTTGTTTTTCAATTAATTATTTTTATTCATTTTCAAGTACTAATATAATATAAACCCCAAGAGAGATCTAATGTATGGACTGGAGAGAGGTAAAGAAAGCAAATAGGAGGACATTAGACGTTAAAGGGATACTAAAGTCCAAATTAAAACTCATGATTCAGATAGGGTATGTACATTTAAACAACTTTATAATTTACTTTTATCATCAATTTTGCTTTGTTCTCTTGGTTTTCTTAGTTAAAAGCTAAACCTAGGTAGGCTCATATGCCAATTTCTAAACCCTTGAAGGCCGCCTCTTATCTGAATCCATTTGATGTTTTTTACAGCTAGAGGGCGTTAGTTCATGTGTTTCATATAAATAATATTGTGCTCGTGCACGTGGAGTTATTTAAGAGTCAGCACTAATTGCCTGAAATGCAAGTCCGTCAAAAGATCTGATATAAGGAGGCAGATCAGCAGAAGCTTAGATACAAGGTAATCACAGAGAGGTAAAAGGTATATTTCTCTAACAGTGTTGGTTAGGCAAAACTGGGGAATGATAAATAAAAGGGGATTATCTATCTTTTTGAACAATAACATTTTTGGTGTTTACTATCCCTTTAAAAAGGTAAGGCGAGAGCAATAGTGCACACACATTTATGTCAAATGCGGTCTCTTTTCTAGTCATATAATTAGGGAACCCATAACATTTTATATTCTTCCAAATTGAATTTGACTGAGCTATTGAAGTCTAGTTTGTTCCTCTTCAGAAACCCATATTCCTGTAAGCAACACAGCAACTAGTTAGGTATCTCGGTGGATTTCCACAATCTAGCAATCAAAGACTTAACACTATTTAGTGCAATTAAAATTAATTTTCTAATTTTACATTTATGGTTCGGTGGGAGGTTAAGTAAATCATTCATAGCTAGTAGTTTAAAGGAGTCTCTAAATAGATGCTGGGCAAGTATTTCAATCTGATCCCACAGAGGCTTTATTAGCGGAGAAAGTCACCAAATACTGTATGTATCAATATCGTATCTGCTCACAACCCCTCCAACACTCTCCTGATAAGCATAAGTAATGAGTAAATGCGTTTGAAACGTGAAAAAGTCAGGAACCACCTTGAAATCAATTTAAAAACAGAATTTATGCTTACCTGATAAATTACTTTCTCCAACGGTGTGTCCGGTCCACGGCGTCATCCATAACTTGTGGGAATATCTCTTCCCCAACAGGAAATGGCAAAGAGTACAGCAAAAGCTGTCCATATAGTCCCTCCTAGGCTCCGCCCACCCCAGTCATTCGACCGACGGACAGGAGAAAAACAGGAGAAACCATAGGGTGCCGTGGTGACTGTAGTTAAAGAAATAAATTCATCAAACCTGATTAAAAAACCAGGGCGGGCCGTGGGCCGGACACACCGTTGGAGAAAGTAATTTATAAGGAAAGCATAAATTCTGTTTTCTCCAACATTGGTGTGTCCGGTCCACGGCGTCATCCATAACTTGTGGGAACCAATACCAAAGCTTTAGGACACGGATGAAGCGAGGGAGCCAATCAGGTTGCCTAAACGGAAGGCACCACGGCTTGCAAAACCTTTCTCCCAAAAATAGCCTCCGAAGAAGCAAAAGTATCAAATTTGTAGAATTTGGCAAAAGTGTGCAGGGAAGACCAAGTCGCTGCCTTACATATCTGATCAACAGAAGCCTCGTTCTTGAAGGCTCATGTGGAAGCCACAGCCCTAGTAGAGTGAGCTGTGATGCGTTCAGGAGGCTGCCGTCCGGCAGTCTTGTAAGCCAATCGGATGATGCTTTTCAGCCAAAAGGAAAGAGAGGTAGAAGTCGCTTTTTGACCTCTCCTCTTGCCAGAATAAACGACAAACAGAGAAGACGTTTGTCTGAAATCCTTTGTTGCTTCTAAATAGAACTTTAAAGCACAAACTACATCTAGATTGTGTAACAAACGTTCCTTCTTTGAAACTGGATTCGGACACAAAGAAGGCACAACTATTTCCCGGTTAATATTCTTGTTGGAAACAACCTTTGGAAGGAAACCAGGTTTAGTACGCAAAACAACCTTATCTGAATGGAACACCAGATAGGGCGGATTACACTGCAGAGCAGATAACTCAGAAACTCTTCTAGCAGAAGAAATAGCAACCAAAAACAGAACTTTCCAAGATAACATCTTGATATCTATGGAATGTAGAGGTTCAAACGGAACCCCTTGAAGAACTGAAAGAACTAAATTCAGACTCCAGGGAGGAGTCAAAGGTCTGTAAACAGGCTTGATCCTGACCAAAGCCTGAACAAAAGCTTGAACATCAGGCACAGCTGCCAGTCGTTTGTGTAAAAAGACAGATAAAGCAGAAATCTGTCCCTTTAGAGAATTCGCTGATAATCCCTTATACAAACCTTCTTGGAGAAAAGAAAGGATCCTAGGAATTTTGATCTTACTCCATGAGAATCCCTTGGATTCACACCAACAGATATATCTTTTCCATATTTTATGGTAAATCTTCCTAGTTACAGGTTTTCTGGCTTGTATCAGAGTATCTATTACAGAATCCGAAAACCCACGCTTAGATAAAATCAAGCGTTCAATTTCCAAGCCGTTAGCTGAAGGTAAACTAGATTTGGATGTTCGAATGGACCTTGTACTAGAAGATCCTGTCTCAAAGGTAGCTTCCATGGTGGAGCCAATGACATTCACCAGGTCTGCATACCAAGTCCTGCGTGGCCACGCAGGAGCTATCAAGATCACCGAGGCCCTCTCCTGCTTGATCCTGGCTACCAGCCTGGGAATGAGAGGAAACGGTGGAAACACATAAGCTAGGTTGAAGGTCCAAGGCGCTACTAATGCATCCACTAGAGTCGCCTTGGGATCCCTGGATCTGGACCCGTAGCAAGGAACCTTGAAGTTCTGACGAGACGCCATCAGATCCATGTCTGGAATGCCCCATAATTGAGTCAACTGGGCAAAGATCTCCGGGTGGAGTTCCCACTCCCCCGGATGGAATGTCTGACGACTCAGATAATCCGCCTCCCAGTTTTCCACTCCTGGGATGTGGATCGCAGATAGGTGGCAGGAGTGATCCTCAGCCCATTTTATGATTTTGGTCACTTCTCTCATCGCCAGGGAACTCCTTGTTCCCCCCTGATGTAAGCAACAGTCGTCATGTTGTCTGATTGGAATCTTATGAATCTGGCCTTTGCTAGTTGAGGCCAAGCCTTGAGAGCATTGAATATCGCTCTCAGTTCCAGAATGTTTATCGGGAGAAGAGACTCTTCCCGAGACCATAGCCCCTGAGCTTTCAGGGAGTTCCAGACCGCGCCCCAGCCCACTAGACTGGCGTCGGTCGTGACGATGACCCACTCTGGTCTGCGGAAACTCATTCCCTGGGACAGGTGGTCCTGGGTTAGCCACCAACGGAGTGAGTCTCTGGTCTTCTGATCTACTTGAATCACTGGAGACAAGTCTGTATAGTCCCCATTCCACTGTTTCAGCATGCACAGTTGTAATGGTCTTAGATGAATTCGCGCAAAAGGAACTATGTCCATTGCTGCAACCATCAACCCTACTACTTCCATGCACTGAGCTATGGAAGGACGTGGAACAGAATGAAGAACTTGACAAGCGCTTAGAAGTTTTGACTTTCTGACATCTGTCAGGAAAATACTAATTTCTAAAGAATCTATTATTTTCCCCAAGAAAGGAACTCTTGTCGACGGAGACAGGGAACTTTTTTCTACGTTCACTTTCCATCCGTGAGATCTGAGAAAGGCCAGAACGATGTCTGTGTGAGCCTTTGCCTTTGAAAGAGACGACGCTTGTATCAGAATGTCGTCCAAGTAAGGTGCCACTGCAATGCCCCTTGGTCTTAGAACCGCTAGAAGGTACCCGAGTACCCTTGTGAAAATCCTTGGAGTAGTGGCTAGCCCGAATGGGAGAGCCACAAACTGGTAATGTTTGTCCAGAAAGGCGAACCTTAGGAACTGATGATGATCTTTGTGGATAGGAATATGTAGATACGCATCCTTTAGATCCACGGTAGTCATAAATTGACCCTCCTGGATTGTAGGTAAAATCGTTCGAATGGTTTCCATTTTGAACGATGGCACTCTGAGAAATTTGTTTAGGATCTTTAAATCCAGAATTGGTCTGAAGGTTCCCTCTTTTTTGGGAACCACAAACAGATTTGAGTAAAACCCCATTCCTTGTTCCACGGTTGGAACTGGGTGTATCACTCCCATTTTTAACAGGTCTTCTACACAATGTAAGAATGCCTGTCTCTTTATTTGGTTTGAAGATAAGTGAGACATGTGGAACCTTCCCCTTGGGGGTAGTTCCTTGAATTCCAGAAGATAACCCTGAGAAACTATTTCTAGTGCCCAGGGGTCCTGAACATCTCTTGCCCAAGCCTGAGCGAAGAGAGAGAGTCTGCCCCCTACTAGATCCGGTCCCGGATCGGGGGCTACTCCTTCATGCTGTTTTGTTAGCAGCAGCAGGTTTCTTGGCCTGCTTACCCTTGTTCCAGCCTTGCATCGGTTTCCAAGCTGGTTTGGTTTGCGAAGCATTACCCTCTTGTTTAGAGGCTGCAGAGTTGGAGGCCGGTCCGTTCCTGAAATTGCGAAAGGAACGAAAATTAGACTTATTCTTGGCTTTGAAAGGCCTATCTTGTGGGAGGGCGTGGCCCTTACCCCCAGTGATGTCTGAAATAATCTCTTTCAATTCTGGCCCAAAAAGAGTTTTACCCTTGAAAGGGATATTAAGCAATTTTGTCTTGGAAGATACATCCGCTGACCAAGACTTTAGCCAGAGCACTCTGCGCGCCACAATTGCAAACCCAGAATTTTTCGCCGCTAATCTAGCTAACTGCAAAGCGGCATCTAAAATAAAGGAATTAGCTAATTAAGTGCGTGAACTCTGTCCATAACCTCCTCGTACGGAGTCTCTTTACTGAGTGACTTTTCTAGTTCCTCGAACCAGAACCACGCTGCTGTAGTGACAGGAATAATGCACGAAATAGGTTGCAGGAGGTAACCTTGCTGTACAAAAATCTTTTTAAGCAAACCCTCCAATTTTTTATCCATAGGATCTTTGAAAGCACAATTATCCTCGATAGGAATAGTAGTGCGCTTGGCTAGTGTAGAAACTGCCCCCTCGACCTTAGGGACTGTCTGCCATAAGTCCTTTCTGGGGTCGACCATAGGAAATAATTTCTTAAATATAGGAGGGGGAACAAAAGGTATGCCGGGCTTCTCCCACTCCTTATTCACTATGTCCGCCACCCGCTTGGGTATAGGAAAAGCGTCGGGGTGCACCGGAACCTCTAGGAACTTGTCCATCTTGCACAATTTTTCTGGAATGACCAGGTTGTCACAATCATCCAGAGTAGATAACACCTCCTTAAGCAGTGCGCGGAGATGCTCTAATTTAAATTCAAAGTATTGCACCCCAAATTTGAGACCTTTAACCCTTAAAATGAAGAAACCGGAGCCGGTTACAGTTTTAACCCCTCTACAGTCCCAGCTACAGCCTTTGCTGCGACTTTACCAAACCCAGGGGGTATACAATACCAAATGAAGCCTTCTAGGAACCTTTTCAACAACTTTCAGACCCACACACATGCAGCTGCATTTCCTGCTCTCAAAAGTAACTGCGCAGTAATGGCGCGAAAATGAGGCTCAGCCTACTACAGGGAAGGCCCTTCCTGACTGAAAAGGTGTCTAAACCAGTGCCTGACATTAAAAAAACGTTCCCCAAAGTTTATAAGTGTGAATATCAACATCAAGCTTTATAAAATGCCCAAATAAAGCAATCGATCTTGCCCATAAAGTGTCTACCAGTTTTATAGCCCATATTAAGCCCTTTATTCTGTTTGAGACTAAGAAAATGGCTTACCGGTCCCCATGAGGGGAAATGACAGCCTTCCAGCATTACACAGTCTTGTTAGAAAAATGGCTAGTCATACCTTAAGCAGAAAAGTCTGCTAACTGTTTCCCCCAACTGAAGTTATTTAATCTCAACAGTCCTATGTGGAAACAGCAAACGATTTTAGTTACTGCTGCTAAAATCATATTCCTCTCACAAACAGAACTCTTCATCTTTTTCTGTTTCAGAGTAAATAGTACATACCAGCACTATTTTAAAATAACAAACTCTTGATAGTAGAATAAAAAACTACAACTAAACACCACATACTCTTCACCATCTCCGTGGAGATGTTGCCTGTGCAACGGCAAAGAGAATGACTGGGGTGGGCGGAGCCTAGGAGGGACTATATGGACAGCTTTTGCTGTACTCTTTGCCATTTCCTGTTGGGGAAGAGATATTCCCACAAGTTATGGATGACGCCATGGACCGGACACACCAATGTTGGAGAAATTAATTTCAAGTATTTGTGATGTATTCTTTGAAATATTTTCAACCACTCTTTCTTTGTCAAGGATATTTGCTCCCAAGTCAACATGCCATTGACTGATATAAGTTGGTAAGTGTTTTGTACATTACTCAGTGGGCGTTTTGATAAAGCCAAAGAACCCCTCAAGGGCGCATCTGATAAACATCAAGTTTTAAATTAAGTGGGTGTTATAGGAAATCCCGTCTATTTAGCGATGATCTGATCAGTTGCATAAGCTGGGCATATTTCAGCCAAGAGGTGAATTTTCCTCCTGCAATTTGACTCAATTCCCCTATTGATTAAGTTTGGCCTGGGTTAATAGTATATAGGTTGGAACGATGTCGCCTCTGTTATATGGGGTTCAGGATTCATATTCTCCCAACAGTTCTGCGTTAAATGAAATTGGGCAAAGTGGATCTCATAATGGATAAACCTTTGTATGTTCTTAAGATAGAGTTCCACGAAGAGAACAGGTTTCTAAATACTAATATCTTAAATAACAGATGGTGTAATCTCATGTGGCATCCAACATAGTGGGGTGTGTAAAAGATGTGTGTCAATCGAGATCCACGCTTTATGTTTTAGCCTCTTGTGCCAATCCAATATCCTTTATAATGTTACAAATCTATAATAAGTATTAATACCCTCCTTGAACAGTGAGTCTGTACTTTTTTTAATTTGTGGTTTCACATTTCCCCAAATAAATGTATTATGTATTAATGCTATTTTGTAATTTAGTTATATATAGTTTTGAGGAGATGTATGGGTACGGTTTGCAAAATATATAGTAATTTTGATTTCCTTACTTTTAGTTTAATCAAGATTTACAAAGGGTAATAGTAATATGTGGTACTTTTACCACTTGTGGAAAAACTATAAAAATGAAATAAAAAAAAAACATGTCTTACCCAGCGGTTCTTTAATATGTCCTCTGCGGCCCCACTTTGTGCGCAGTTCTACTGGCTTAAACCACAATATATCCTCTGTAAATACAATAAGCAAATAAATTACTAAGATAACCAATACTATAATACTGCAAATTTGCTATACTTTTTTTGTGTGTTCGGATCTAAAGTATAAGAAACTATTGCTTAAATTATTATTATTTTTTTATTTTTTATTTAAGGAGATACCACTATGATTTTGTTGTTACAATCCAATAAAATGCAGTTAGGATTAGTTACACAGTTACCAACAAATATTTTATAATGCGCACACCAGCAATAATACCTCTGTTGAAGAACATATAGCGCACCACAGCCGTCCGTTTGAGGATTTTAAATGGATGACCACTCAATACAATTCTTTTGATGATTATTCTGTCTGGATCGATGCTCATCAAGGAACCGGTGGCTACCAGATCATGCATCCCTAGTGAAATGTCATGAGAGTGAGTCAGGTGTCCTTGCCATCATGGTTTGCTTTACTTGTACTATGCAAAGGGAAAATTACTCACCATTACTCCTCTGCTTGAACATTAGCACTGATGCCGGAGGGAAAGTTATGGGTGCGTACACAGTGACAATTACAGAAGTGTCAGCACTCAGGAAACGCTCTGATTTGTGTTTATCAGCTGGAAATGAAAGCAGAATTAAAGGACCATTAAAGAATTGCATAATCAACATATGCATTATAAAAAGACAATTCAAAACTTTTAACACTATGTCAGAATTGCAACACTCATTTTATAAGAGACAGTGTGCGCCAAATAAGTTAACAATGTATTAAAAGCCCTATGCCCAATAATTTCTAAAGCTCACATTGGAATTTGTAGACACATTTTCAAAAATAGCAAATTTGTTCCTAAAACTTTCCTCCAGCAATTCCAACCACCCAGAGGGATTCTCTTAGGAAAGGGCAGAGCAAAGATCTTTACTAAACATGCCTCTGCCAATCAGATTTCATATTTTAATTACCCTTATGGACATAGAGCACATGCCCGGCAGCTAATGCAGACGCCTGAAAAGCCTCACTCGCAAGAGCGCAATAACTGTCCTTGCTGCAGCCCTTAGAGTAGTATGTGACACTGCACTGCTCCTCACGTGTATTTAATGCAAATACTGAAAAGCAAATCTGTCCAAAGCATCTGGAAATGTCTTTATATTGTTTAGCCATAACTGAGCCTTATTCTTGGTCTGAGAACCATTGTTCATTTGTAAATGCAATTGTGATTCCCATAGCAAATAACAGTTTGATAGATTCCTCTACAAGTGAAATTGGGTTCTCAGCAGGAATTTGCACTAATGGCAATATATCCAGGGCAATGCCACCAATGCATCGTTGTTGCATGTGACCTTTAGATAAGCAAAGAAAACTTAACAAATTAACAGGATATGTGCGTATGCCACAGAAAACCAGTAATAACTTTTACTAGAAGCGGTTTTGTGAATAAAAATATATAAAAGAACACGGCAGCTTGAGGTTTCTTACCAGATGTGTGCTGAGAGTACAGAGGAGATGCCCTGAAACGCCTGAAACCGCAATGAAATATCAGCTCCTCTTTGGCTTTGACTGGTTCACTATTTCCAGCATAACGTCTCACCAGCATGTTCACTACAGACATCTGCACATGATATAATAAAGCAGGTAGATTTGGACAACAACTGCAATTCATTATAATTGAAATAACATTAAAAAACAAATTATGCTTACCTGATAATTTCATTTCCATCTGTATGGGAAGAGTCCACAGCTGCATTCCTTACTTGTGGGAAATACTGAACCTGGCCACCAGGAGGAGACAAAGACACCCCAGTCAAAGGATTAAATACCTCCCCCACTTCCTCATAACTCCAGTCATTCTGGGAACAAGAAACAGTAGGAGAAATATAAGGGTGAAAAAGGTGCCAGAAGAAAAAAAAATGTCAAATTTAGGGCCGCCCATCGGAGAACACGGGCAGGAGCTGTGGACTCTTCCCATACAGATGGAAATGAAATTATCAGGTAAGCATAATTTATGTTTTCCATCTTAATATGGGAAGAGTCCACAGCTGCATTCCTTACTTGTGGGAAACATATACCCAAGCTCTAGAGTACACAGAATGCTAACGGGAGGGGAAAAAAAAGAGAGGCGGACCCTAATCTGAGGGACCCACAGCCTGCAAAACCTCTCCCCCGAAGGCTGCTTCAGCAGAAGCAAAAACATCAAACTTGAAAAATTTTGGAAAAAGTATGTAAAGAGAACCAGCCCCAAGGCAGAACATAGTGCGATCTGCGATGTCATCGCAGAAACTGCAGCATGTCTGCAGAAAGAAATGCCAGATCCTTTGCGCAGAGAATTTTCCTAAAGTAAAAGTTTATTCTGCCTTTTCTTTTCTGATTGGCCATAATTTAAACTGTAATCAGTCATTTCAAATCCTTAGCGGCAACAAACAGTCCGTTTGGTGCAGTGCAATCATTGGCTGGTGCTTTGAATGATCAACGCGCTATTTGTACGAAATGAATTTGACCCGCCAGAACAAGAGGTGTTGCTACTTGCTTTCACAGCTCTTGGATCCGAAGTAAGTGTTGGGGCTTTTGACATCACACTGTGTTGCAAGCCTTTGAAACGCATTCATTGAGTCCCTTTCCTGGGTCCCTGCCTTGCCGATTATCGTGCAGGAGGAGCTGGTGAGAACTAAATAGTATTTTATTGACGCTGCTGTGCTGAAGCTTCTTAGGTTTCCTAATAAGTATATGTGACAAGTGCCTCTTTCATTCCCAGCTTCATAATTAGGATGTTAATAATGTGCCCAGTTTGGTATAAAAAAATGGGCAGCTGTCACGTTATGTATACAGTATGGTATAGTTATTTGTTAAAAGGTATTCACTTCTGGTCTTTCTAAACACGTTTCATTAGTTTCATCGTTGAAATCACTAGACAGCTGTATAAGATCACTGGAATGAAAATATATATATATGATGCATTACTTTCAAGAGTGTATTTGTGTGTGCGCATTTAGAGAGAACGGTTCACATCCCCATCAACCCTGCTTTGATTGATCATTTATTTTAGCTTTTTCCGTAACAGGAGATGCCTGTCTGAATATCAAGGAACTGCAAAGTAAAAGATGCGAGCAGCTGAGGGAGCTGAAGTGAGAAAAAAAAACAAACAGTAGTTGTGTGTGCGTGTTTGTTGAAAGAACGGCAACTTTCTGTTTAGTGAGAGGACAGCAGTGATAGAGAGGGGAGGGGAAACCTAAAGTAAATAAACAGAGGGCGAGGAAGAGATACATAGAGATGTGCTCTGCTAGTAAGTGCAGGCAGGGAGGGGTGGATGTGATCTGTGACCCGCACTAATCTGCCCCAGGAATGACAGGTATTCAGCTGAGCAGGAGCAGTCGGGCTGCAGCAGGCTGAGAGCACGGTGCATGGTTGGGGTTCCCAGGGGACAGGAAATGAAGCCTGAATGATTTTTACTGCTGTACGAGAGCTGCTTGAGAGCCTGGCACGGGCCCCACCTAGAGGTGAAAACCTGGGCCAGACCGCAGTGTCCACTTTGTCTGAGCAGGCTAGCAGCTGTGTTAAACATGAAGGGCTACATATAAGGTGTCTTGTATATATTATACAAGCTGAGCACATTGTCCTTTGCTTATACAAAGAGAATGTATTTGTGGGTACACAGAGCACCCTACCCTGTTATATGGAGATATCATGCTACTTCATATACACAGGGTATCCTGCTCCATGCATATAGAGGAATTACATACTAATTCAAGTATATACAGGGTGTTTTGTTTAATGCACATAACCTTATGATGGACTGGAGTTATATTGAGAGAACATGCTGCTTATGGTATGTGCAGTCAGCATTCTGTCCTGGGGTTTTATTGAGAGCATATTACTTACTATAGGATAGATCACAATCCTCTAGAAAAGAGTATGAGGTGATTAATCTACAAAAAGCATAGCAGGTTTTATAGTAAATTGCGTTGAAAAATCATTACATATGTTTTTCTAAAGGAATGTGATCTATGTGTAGAACCAGTATTCCTGTGCAGTCTTGGACTTACATACTGAGTTTAGTGATTGTATACAGAACTAGTATGATGTACTTTCATAGATATCTTAGGGCCCAGCGAGTATATACATAATTTACTTATGACTAAACAAAGGGCTAATACCATGCCCTTAGTTAACAGAACGTATGTGTTTCTGTATGCAGAGCTAAAATCTTTCAAGTACAAAATTCTTGTTCCTATGCATTTTATCTGGCTCTAAAATTCAAACTGAAACCTCATGTGTTTGACCCAGTGTGTATGTATATATCTATCTCTAGAGATTAAATGAACAACAACCCTTACAAAGCTTGTATAATACAAGAGAGGTACTCCAGTATAGATATAGATACATACATACATACACACACACTACATGTGAAAGTTTACCATGTTTTAAATAAATGTTTGTTTATTATGAACGATTTAAAACTGAATTTTATTTCAAAATGACCTGCAGAAAATTTTTCACTACAAAAAATCTCATCGCAGAAAGTGAAAAAAAGTTCTGCTTCTGGGAGAACCAGGTAGCCGCCTTACAAATCTGATCCATAGGCCTCATTTTTGAAGGCCCAAGAGGAACCACTGCTCTCGTAGAATGAGCCGTAATCCTCAGAGGAGACTTATGTCCCGCCGTTTCTATGCTAAACGGATGACACTCCTCAGACAAAAAGATAAGGAAGTCGAAAAGGCCCTCTGACACCTAGGCTTCCCAGGAAAAGAGAACAAACAGAGAAAGAGGTTTGTCTAAATTCCTTTGTGGCCCGAAGATAGAACTTCAAGGCACAAACCACATCCAGAAATACGTTATAAACGTTCCTTCAACGAAGGAGGATTAGGACATAAGGAACCACAATCTCGATTGATGTTGTGAATTGACACAACTTTAGGAAAAAACCTAACTTGGTTTGTAGAGCAGCCTTATCGGCATGAAAAGCCAGATAAGGAAGGACACATTGCAAGGCAGCAATCACAGATACTCTGCGCGCAGAAGCAATAGCCAGTAGAAAAGGAACCTTCCAAGACAACAATTTAATGTCTACTTCATGCATAGGCTCCAACGGAGCCCGTTGCAAAACCTTAAGAACAAGATTTAAACTCCAAGGAGGAGCCTTAGATGTAAACACAGGTCTTATTCCAGCAAAGCTGTAACAAATGGCTGCACATCTGGAACCTCTGCAAACCTCTTGTCCAGTAACACAGACAGGCCCGAAAACTGTCCCTTTAGGGGACTTGCAGAAAAGCCCTTCTCCAGTTCATCCTGGTGAACAGAATAAGTAGGTCCTCCACACCTTATGATAGATGCGACGAGCAACCAGCTTACGAGCTTGAATTAGTGTAAAAATACCCCTCAGAAAACCCTCTCTTGGCTAGGACTAAACGTTCAATCTCCACTCAGTCAGCTTAGAGAATCTAGACATTGATGAACAAAGAGACCTTGGTCAGCAGATCCCTGCGACAAGGTAACTTTCACGGAAGAGATGACATCCCCACTAGATCTGCGAACCATATCCTTCTAAGCCAAGACGGAGCAGTCAGTATCACTAAAGACGCCTGCTTGACTCGAGCCACTACACTAGGAAGTAGTGTTTACGTTCGGAAAGGATAAATTGGATTGTACCTCCAAGACACCATGCTAATGCATTCGTTAGCTCCACCTGAGGATCCCTGTACCTCGACCCCTATCTGGGTAGCTTGGTATTGAGACGTTATAAGATCTTCCTCTTGCAAATCTCTTCAAACATTCGGGATGAAAAGACCATTCTCCCGGATGAAAGGATTGTCTGCTGAGGAAATCAGCTTCCCAGTTGTCCACACCTGAAATGTGTATCGCTGACAGCGAACAAATGCAGGTCTCCCCCACAACAGAATCCAAGATACTTCCCTCAAAACTAGGGAGCTTCTCGTTCCCCCCTGATGGTTGATGTAAGCTAGCAGAGCCAAGCCTTCAGAGCATTGTATATTGCCCGAAGATCCAAAATGAGAACAGGAGGGAGCTTTACCTCCTGAGACCAGAGGCCCTGTGGCTTCCTGGCACCCCAAACAGCTCTACATCCTGACAGACTCGCAATCGTAGTCACAATCACTCAGGATGGTCTTGAGACGGATGTCCCTCAGGACAAGTGATCCGGACAAAACCACCAAGAGAGAGTGATTCTCCCAATTGGTTCTCCAGAGAAATCTGTCGAGACAGATCCGAATGATCGCCGTTCCACTAGTTCAGCATGCGCAGTTGCAACAGTCTGAGGTGAAACCTGGCAAAGGAAACGATGTCAAAGCTGGACACCATGAGATCGATCACCTCCATACACCGAGGCACAGATGGCCTTAAGGAGATCTGGAGGGCAAGACATGTTGAAGCTAGCTTGCAATGTCTCTGGTCTGTTATAATAGTCTCCATAGACATGAGAATATTTCTAACACCCGAGAATTCTACCCTAGTACTTGATAAAAGAGAACTCTTTCAAGATTATCTGCCATCCATGGGATCAAAGAAGACAGAGGAGATATTCCGAATAGTCCACTCTTCGAAAAATGTATTTAGCTAGACCAAACGGAAGGGCAATAAACTGGAAGTGCTTGTCCAGGAATGCAAACCTTAGGAACTGGAACTGGTACGAGAAGGGAGCATCCTTCAGATCTATCGTGGTCATGAACTACCCCTCTCAAACGAGGGGGAAGAATGGACCTTATTATCTCAGTCTTAAACGAGGGGACATTTAAAAACCTGCTTAAGCAATTTAAGTCCAGAATCGGACGGAAAGTTCCCTCCTTCTTAGGGACGACAAAAAGGTTTGAATAGTATCCCAAGCCTCTCACTGCAATAGGCACCGGGACAATAACTCCTAGAGGACAGATCCCGTACACACCCCAGAAAGGCTTCCCTCCTTTCTGGTCAAGAAGATAGGAGGAATCTGCCCTTGGGTGGCTGAGACTTAAAACCTATCTTGTAACCCTGAGCTATGACCTCCAGGACCCATGGATCCTGCACGTCCCTTAACCAAGCGACTGAAAAGAGCGACATACTGCCCCAACACGATCCAGAAGACGACCAGGGACCACCCATCCATGCCAACGTAGACTCGGTGGGCTTCTTGCTCTGCTTGGATTTATTCCAGGACTGATTCGGCTTTCAAGAGCTCTTGGTTTGCTCTGGCTTAGCGGAGGACTGCTGACATGGGCTTTATCAGAACAAAAGTCGTCACCTAGATTAGTTAATATACACTTGCGGTAGTAGGGCACCCTTGCCCCCTGTGATCGTGGAGATAATTGAGTCCAGGCCTGGACCAGACAAAATCATAACCTTAAATGGAGGGAAGAAGTCTAGACTTAGAAGTCATATCCGCAGACCATGACTTCAGCCAGAGCCTGATTTGCCTTAACAGAAAAAGCTCAAGTCATAGCCATTCAAGCGAATAAACTGCCTAATAGCAGCACAGATAAAACAATTAACAACCCTCAAACCTTTTCAGAGTAACGTTGAGGGGATCCTCCACCCCGATCAAATCCTATAAGGAGTCACACCAGAAGGTAGTTTCTCCAGTAACCACAGCAGCAGCCGCCGCCGGTTGAAACAAATATCCTGTATGTTGAAACATCTTTCTTAACAGAGTTTTCATCTTTTATCCATGGGCTCTTCAAAATGAAGAACAATCCTCAAGCGGGATAGTAGTATGTTTAGCAAAGGTGAAGATAAGGAACCTCACAACTCCATTGAGAGTCCAGGACTGGGGACAATTTGTTAAAGGGAGAAGAGGGGGAAAAGGAATCCAATCCTGTCCCATTCATTCTTAATAATGTTCGCCATCTAACAGGAGCAGGGAAGGATAAGGTACCACCCTGTCCTCAAACTATCCAATTTAGGAATTAAAAGGTTCATCAGGCAATTTGGCCTCTGGAACCTCTGAATTCGCCAAAAACGTCCCTTAGAAGAAAGCGCAAATTCTTAAAACTAAAAGTCTGGTTACTCCGCAGCCGGAGGTTTAGAGGCAGCAGACTCCGACCCAGAATGTTTATACTCTAAAGTCTCAGCAAGAACTTCATCCTCGGATAACCCTCAGTTAAATCCAAGAAATTATCTGATGTACTCTGGGAAGGAGTGCAATATGTAACCTTTCGTTTGCGCTTAGCAGGGCGAGGTAAAGCATTAAAGGCCGCAGACACTGCCGTCTGAACTGCACAGTAACGTCTGTTGAAAAAAGGCCCCCTCCAGATGGCGGATCAGCAATGCTACGGGAAAACTGCATGTGTCCAGATATAAGAATGTAGGGTACGCACCTCACTGGACGACAACTCCTCAGAGTGGTATCAAACATGTTTGATATTATCACATTATCAAGGAATATGGAACATAATTGAGAGGGTGGAACTAAGGCCTCCTCACCATATAAACAGGAATTACTCATTAGGAATAGAGGAAGTGCCCTCTAAAGTAACAGAATCCTCCATCGCTAGTGCATTAACCGGAGAACTAGAGAAATAAAACATCTTATTTTATTCACACCCTTATAGCCAATGGCTGGGGAAATCACCACCTCCTATGACCCAGACAGTACAGAGATTTATGACTCCTCTCTGATAGACACCCGGTCAGGAAAAAAAGTGAATGAATCACATGGTGCACAATGCAGGACCGTCCATGCTATGACAAAGCGTGCCAAGCTTGTAAGCTGCATGGCTCTCAAAGTGAAAGTGAAACCTGTATATTCCATATAACAGCCTATGAGCCCATAACATCTCACACATAAAATCAGCATAAAATCAAATAAACATAAGATTATTCCCCCCTGTTCAATAATCAACCTAAGGAGATATTAACCCTTGATTCTATACAGATAAAAGGAGTCGCACTGTGACCTTGTCTTCTTGCGTTATCATACATGTATAAAAACATAATTTATGCTTACCTGATAAATGTATTTCTCTTGTAGTGTAGTCAGTCCACGGGTCATCCATTACTTATGGAATATATCTCTTCCTAACAGGAAGCTGCAAGAGGATCACCCAGCAGAGCTTGCTACATAGCTCCTCCCCTCACATGTCATATTCAGTCATTCGACCAAAGCAGACGAGAAAGGAGAAACCATAGGGTGCAGTGGTGACTGGAGTTTAATTAAAATTTAGGTCTGCCTTAAAGACAGGGCGGGCCGTGGACTGACTACACTACAAGAGAAATAAATTTATCAGGTAAGCATAAATTATGTTTTCTCTTGTTAAGTGTAGTCAGTCCACGGGTCATCCATTACTTATGGAATACCAATACCAAAGCTAAAGTACACGGATGAAGGGAGGGACAAGGCAGGAACATTAAACAGAAGGAACCACTGCCTGAAGTACCTTTCTCCCAAAAATAGCCTCCGAAGAAGCAAAAGTGTCAAATTTGTTAAATTTTGAAAAGGTGTGAAGCGAAGACCAAGTCGCAGCCTTGCAAATCTGTTCAACAGAGGCCTCATTTTTAAAGGCCCAGGTGGAAGCCACAGCTCTAGTAGAATGAGCTGTAATCCTTTCAGGAGGCTGCTGTCCAGCAGTCTCATAGGCTAAACGTATTATGCTACGAAGCCAAAAAGAGAGAGAGGTAGCCGAAGCCTTTTGACCTCTTCTCTGTCAAGAGTAAACGACAAACAGGGAAGAAGTTTGACGAAAATCTTTAGTTGCCTGCAAATAGAACTTCAGGGCACGGACTACGTCCAAATTATGCAAAAGTCGTTCCTTCTTTGAAGAAGGGTTAGGACACAGTGATGGAACAACAATCTCTTGATTGATATTCCTGTTAGTAACTACCTTAGGTAAGAACCCAGGTTTAGTACGCAGAACTACCTTGTCTGAATGAAAAATCAGATAAGGAGAATCACAATGTAAGGCAGATAACTCAGAGACTCTTCGAGCCGAGGAAATAGCCATCAAAAACAAAACCTTCCAGGATAACAGCTTGATATCAATGGAATGAAGGGGTTCAAATGGAACGCCTTGAAGAACATTAAGAACTAAGTTTAAGCTCCACGGCGGAGCAACAGTCTTAAACACAGGCTTAATCCTAGTTAAA